>NC_142520.1:35999877-36299877 GCF_964205215.1 Stylophora pistillata
TGAAGAATCCGCTTGGATTGATTTATTTAAGTAAAGAAACAAAGCAAAATCCATTTTCGGAATCTTTCGGATTTAAGAATCCAATCTTCGATTTTCTTTAAGAAGTGTGCACCCTTAGTGTTGCAATATCTGCTACCTGGGGGTGGGGGGGGGGGGGGGTAATACCTTACATTACATTGTTTCCCAACAAGATAAAGTGCAAATTTTATTTCTACTATTTAAAAACAACCTTTGCAATCTTAGAAAACTGCAGCTGGAAGGTTTTTGCTTCCCCCACCTCCCCAGTATAACAATATTTCCTTGCCCACCCCTGCCCCAACTCTTAGGTATAACATACCCTTTTGACCTTGTACTAGCCAGAGTACCAGAAGTGCACCTCAAACTTGCACTTACCCTTGTCAACACCGTTGTTGTGTTACATAACAAAGCTAGTTGTTGTTTCTAATTCGTGTTCGTGCAGTAGTTTTTCCGCTGATTGTACATCGGGCACGAAACCAATAGCCCCAGAGAAGAAGTTTTCAGAGGACATGGCTTGGGGATAGAATGTGGAGCAAAAATTATCTTTAAAAAAATTCGATTCTATTCGATTTTCCCGCGTTTCTGGTTAAACACTGACTAAGTTGGGGTGTCTGGAATACGCAATTATCTAGCTTCCAATCCTCTGGGCTGAATTCCCGGCCCCATGAACAAAAGGTATCCTTGTGCATCCCCTGAGATGATAGATGAACAGACTAGACCTCGGATATTTCAGTGTTCACACTTACTGCGTGGTAAATAAATATGAAAATAAACATGAAGGTATCAATATACAGAAGAGTCTACAACTGTCTCATACATTTCATTTTTTAATTGCTTTACTTCACCAGTCCAACTATAACATACAACAGCAAATACAAGAGCGACAAAACGTATACATTCGCGCGATCAAACGATGGATACTCGACACAACGGTTACGTTTCTCCCAATAAACGAGTATCTTGATCACTTCAGTATCACATTGAGCATCAATCGATTTTTTGGAGATTTTGTTTTTCAGCACTTCGCCGATATTGCTTACTCGTCCGCCATTTTGTTTTTGCCGACTTTTTTCGATGACACTCGGTCCTAGTCTCACAAGGAGGGAGGACCTTCTGATCTTTCCCTTTAAGTGACTTCCTGAGAGGATAGTTTCTTGTAGATTAGCCGACTTAAACATGTTTCAAATGACATTCAAGGTTCTCGTGATTGTTCAGAGGGTTTCCTCGTCATTTTATTTTAGGTTTCTTGGGCAATATTTCCAATAATATAACCTACCACTGATTTTTCCTAACTTCTCCTAGCAGGGAAGTGAGTTAGTGAAAATTTCAAAAAATGTTAATGTGTAGTGACCCGTTTCGTGTTCTTTCAGACGCAGCATCACTGAGTTTGACAGTTTTCTCAGCTGTCAGTGGTGTGGCTATTATTGTGTTGATACGCTGGTACAAAAATAAGACTCGCAGACACGACATGGAGCTACCACTAGAACAACAATCTGTTGAAGCAGAGGTAGCTTGTAAATGAGCTGTATGGAAAATTGGTTGCCTCTGACAGTTATTTCTGAAACAGACGTCTCGGTCAATGCTTAAGCCTTCCTCAGTGATATGAAAAGCTCATGGGGTAATGGCACTTCCTAAACAAGAAGAAAATGATATGTAAACAAAGCCTGACTTCCATACAAGCCGCGTTTGTTGGACAATCTGAGTGCAATATTGATATCCACGTCTGTTTCAGAAATAACAACAGTCAGAGGCAACCAATTTTCCATAAAACTCGTTACATCTCCTGACTACACTTTTTCCATTTTTTGTAACTTGTAAATGTTTGCGTGTACTCTCTTCTTTGATTATATTTAAAAAAGAGATATATCTTTATATACCATATGAGACTGGAAATTTCTTAGTTTAGGGGTCAGTACGCACTCTCAATAAAAGCAAGTTTCGGGTTTTTGATAATAAAGCAAATGATGCAAAATTTTCTCGGTAGCCGATTTGGTTGTCTTCAATTTAGAATGACTGCCGGTTCCCTTAAAACGATAGCTTCAGTTCCAATTTTTTTTCAGTTTGAAATTCATTATTGAAAATGTTTACATGACTGTTTCATGTGGAATGGTCAGAAATGTAAGAAATTCAAGAGGCAACGAGTTTTGAAAGGAAGAACTTACCTTCATAGTATTAAAATGATTAAGAATACAGACTTCTTTCCGTAGTTTCCAGGTTTCCATTTGATGATTTTCTCTAAGGACTATTAAGAGCTGCTAGGTCACAAATTGTAAAGCTTTTATTTAAGGCCGTCAGGAACCTTGCAAAGTTTCGATGCATATTGTCGATTCAAGGTTTGTATTTACGGCCAAAATGTTAGCTATTTGAAAGCCTGGTGATATCTGCCATATTATGCAGTTAACTTTGAACGAACAGCCATGCTCGCGGAACCTTGGATGTGCTTAGTCTGGTGCGTTATTAAGTAACATGAGTTCAGCCATTTACAAACTGAGGGATGGAATTTATTTGCGTTTTTCAATTTATCGTGATCGGCACAAAAAGAAAGATGGTAAGCCGAATCTATGCAATCAAGTAATATCTTCACCATATTTCATTATTCGACTACACAGCCCCAAATTTTTACCACCTTAATTTCCCTGCAGACTTCATTTTCGAAATTGCCGATCCTAGCAGTAAGTAAGAAGGCTGACTTTCATAAATCCAGGACTGGCCTGAGTCACCGAAGAGTTCTCTGTAGCACTGAGAAAAGCATAATGCCAAGGAAGGTTTTGGGCTCGAATATTCGCATGGAAACTCCGTCTTACTTTTTTTTAGGAGTGAGGCTACGGTTGTTACAAATATTTCTTTAATCGACGATCGAGCTAAATTATTTAATTAACATCTTTCTGGTCTATTTGCACAATCTAACTCACATTCAACAACTCCTACACTGATCTAAAAGAAGGTAAACTGGTGTTTTCATATACACACCCTAATTGACAAAAGTCGTCTTTCTCCGGTATTAGTGCCGTATACCTACATGTACTATGTTTACAAAGGAAGTTACCTATATCACAGGCTGTGACGAATCCGCGCCACAAAGGTGGGTGCCCCCTAACACAAACAAAACACAGAACATAAACGAGCCCGAGAACACACGCCACAATACAACTAAACGTAGGCCTAGAGATATTTATTATGCTAATTACAACAATAAAGCGACTAACAATAACGATAATACAATGATCTAATTAATTTACAGGAATACGCTAACTTAAACTACAGTACACTAGAACTATTTACAAGATTATTACTATTAAGATAAAAAAAGGTTTTTTTTTTTTTTTTTAGTTCAGTTCGGTTGGGTTTCACCTTACGCCCGTGTTCTTCTCCTGTCCACAAATCACCACGCTCCACCAACAAACGACTGACAAACCAAATTCACAATTCACAAACCGAACTCACGTTTAACCCAGCTAAACGTAGAAGTTTCCAACCTCACGTAATTCGGTCTTCGCTCAGATCTTTCTTGACTCAGTTGTCTTCACTGGCTTACTGTCTAACAGAAGATAATCTTCTCCTTTTCCTTCAAGTTCTGCGCTTTAATTTCTTCGGCCAGCTTCTCGGCACACATGTGCTCCCCGACAAATGGATCTTTTGTCGTGTAAAGGAACGGTTTTGCTGAATGACTCTTCAGTGATTAAAACGTGCTCTGATCCGAACGAGTCTTGGTAACTTTCAAACCTTCACCGCCGGTGACCTTCTCTCAAAAACAAAACCACCCCGTACCAAACCACCCAAATCCTTAAATACACATGGACGCAAGGTGCCCGAAAAGAATGAAGAAAACTATTTGATATACACAATAAAGGTTAATTACACAACAGTTTACACAAGTGAAGAATAAAAATTACGTAACAGATACAAATAATCACGAACTACACTGATCCTAAGAGAATAAAAAAAATAATTTACATTTAATAAATAAATTCCTAACACTTCCATGACACCTCCCCCCTTAAATAGCTATTTTTTGGGGACAAAAACCCAAAAATAGTGCTTAATTAAAGATTACATTAATATACTGTAGAGCAATATGAGGTATTTACGCCCTACTAAGGGCATCTACGTTACAATTTTGCTTACCACTCTTATGTTCTATTTTTATGTCGTACTCCTGTAAGGTAATGCTCCACCTTAATAGTTTCCTACTCTTGTCGCGAACCTGATTTAACCACACAAGGGGATTGTGATCCGTTTGCAGCTTAAAAGTGCGGCCATATAAATAATAGCGAAATAGCTCAACAGCCCAAACAATTCCTAAACATTCTTTTTCTGTGGTAGACAACTTTTCCTCTCTAGGCTGTAACTTTCTACTAGCATATGCTATGGGGTGTTCCTCCCCGTCCTGATCTTTCTGACTTAAGATGGCCCCAAGACCTCTATTTGACGCATCTACTTGCAAAATGAACTCGTCATTCCAGTGTGGTGGCCTCAAAACAGGGGGAGTCTGCATTGCAACTTTCAAATCCTGAAAAGCTGATTCATGATTAGTACTCCATTGAACCTTAGAGGGATTTTTACCCTTAGTGAGGTCGGTAAGGACAGCAGCCCGTTCCGAAAAATTTGGGATAAATTTTCTATAATACCCGATTAAGCCAAGAAAAGATCTTACCTGCTTCTTAGTTTCTGGTCTGGGATATTCTTTAATGGCTTGAACCAAAGCTGTGCGGGGCTGAATTCTATCACCTCCAACTCTGTGACCAACAAAATCGACCGTTGACATCGCGATCTTACATTTGGACGGCCTAGCATTCAGTTTGCACTCTCGTAAACGTTGTAAAACCTGTTGGAGCTCAAAAAGGTGTTGGGGAAAAGATGTTGACGTGTCAACCTCGACATCATCAATGTAGGCATCTGCAAAATCTAACCCCTGCAAGACTTTCTCAGACATCATCCTCTGAAAGGATGCTGGAGCTGTTTTCATACCAAATGGCATAACTAAGAACTCATACAAGCCTTTGGTAGTAATAAATGCGGACTTTTCGATGGTAGAGGTCTTCAAGGGAATCTGCCAGTAACCTTTTGTGAGATCAATTGTACTAATGTACTTAGCAGAGGCAATCTTCTCAATCATACGTTCCATGGAGGGAATAGGATAAGCATCCATCTTTGTGACAGAATTCATTTTTCTGTAATCAACACACAGTCGTATTGTACCATCTGGTTTGGGAACAATGACAACAGGGGCCGCCCATGGACTAGTAGAATGGCGTATTATGCCCATTTCCAGCATATTTTCAATCTCTTTGTTAACCTCCTCCTCAAGTTTTTGAGGGACCTTATAAGGGGCGCACCTAATGGGTGGGGAATCACCCGTGTCGATTTTATGCACCGCTACATTGGTTAAATTTGGTTTTCCTGAAAATACATCAGAATACTCATGTAGCAAGTTTTTTACCTGTCGTCTTTGATCTTCCGTCAAATTATCAGAGATCACTACATCTTTACAAGTCTCATCGTGACCAAATGGGAAAACGTTGCTTTCGTGCGGCAGTGGCATCTCTGGGGACTCCGCCATTACTAAAGCAGCCATTTCATCACGGCTCTGCCATTTGCTAAGCAAATTAATGTGATAAGTGCGATGCTGTTTGTACATCTTGCCTGTATCAAGCTCATAATTCAATCCGTCCTCTAGTGCTCTAGTGACTTTGAAGGGTCCTTGCCATCTCATTTCTAATTTACTCCCAGGGGTGGGAAGCAAAACTAAGGCTTTGTCTCCAACTTCTAAGTGTCGTTTTGAACTATGAATATCATACAACCGTTTCTGCTTACCTTGGGCTTGCTTCAAGTTTTCTTGAACAACTTGTTGCATCGTTGCAAGTCTTCTTCGGATCTCAAGGACATGAGTTATCAGATTGTCTTCTAAAGATGATCCTTCCGACCAAGTCTCCTTGATAACGGCGAGGGGTCCTCTCACCGTATGTCCATAAAGTAATTCAAAGGGCGAGTAGCCAGTGGACTCACAAGGAATCTCTCTATAAGCAAAGAGTAAGTATGGGAGATACTTGTCCCAGGTTTGAACCCGCTCTCGAACAAACTTCCTCAGCATACTCTTTAAAGTGCCGTTGAAACGCTCCACTAACCCATTTGCCTGGGGGTGGTACACTGATGTCTTAATCTTAGTTATGCCTAATTGCTCATACAGCTGGGCCATAAGCTTACTCATGAAATTGGAGCCCTGGTCAGACACTATCTTATCGGGGATACCCACCCTAGAGAAATACTGAATCAATGCATCTGCGACCGCTTTTGAGCTCGTTGACCGTAAAGGAATGGCCTCTGGGTACCGTGTAGCATAATCTACGATTGTTAAAATGTACCTGTAACCCGTTGTTGTCCTGGGTAATTCTCCTACAATGTCGATGGCAATTTTCTTAAAGGGTTCAGTAACAATATCTACAGGCCTCAAGGGTGCCCTTTTTGACTTCAGCTTCCTGGCTACCACCTGACATTGCGGGCAAGTTGCGCAATATTTGCGAACATCAAAGCTTAGACCAGGCCAGAAAAAATGTGCGGTTATGCGTTCAACTGTCTTCTTGCTACCCATATGACCTGACAAGGGGATTGTGTGACCAACACGCAGGATTTCATTCCTATAGGATTCTGGTACTACAATTCGATCAACAAACCTTGTTCCATTATGTTCTTCGGGAAGATATTTACGGTGCATCAGGAGGTCGTTAGTGAAGAAGTACCCATCCGATTCTTGTGGTGCCATTTTGGATGATTCCTTGCGTACTTTCTCGAGAGTCACGTCTGACTTCTGATCCGCTATCAGCTGGTTTCTGTCTCTATCTAGGATGTTTACTGGAGGTTTAACTTTACTAGGTTCTATTATCAAAGTATCACTCTCAGGATTCTTCTTACTTGTCTCTTCCTGTACCATGCCCTCAAATAACCTTTGCAAATCTCCTTCCTCTGGAGCTTCAGGCTTTATTTCTTTCTTCGCTAAACTCTTGACGGCGAGTGAATTTTCCCTGTCAATTAGCTCGTCTGCTTTCAATTGGGCTTCTTGTAATGCTTTCTGTCTCCTAGTCATCACGAAGGCCTCATCTCCACCAATGTCATCAGCTAGAACATTTCTCTCCCATTGGTCCAAAACATTTTGTCTCGACAGTGTTCTTCCAAAAGACGACCTGCCAAGTAAGCAATCTACGGGTAGCCTCTCCAACACTCCTACTAATTCTACGTGTTTACCTTCTTTGCTGTCAAATTCAACGTTTGCAAGTGGGACTGTAAGACGTTCTCCCGCAGCTGTTAATACTGTGATATTCTCCCCTGTGAAGGCTGTATTGTTTACATATCTTTTCTGGACTAGAGTCCTAGTACAACCAGAATCAATGACCATTTCTGCAATTTTCCCGTTTATTTTACCTCTAACATTGCAAGAAGGGAACTGAGATTGTTCTGACGTTAGGGGTGTCATACACAGGAGGTATCCCTGTGAAGGCTTCCCACGGCCCTTTCCACAGTTGAACGACATGTGACCTGGTTTACCACATTTGTAACATTTAATTTCAGGCCTTGTGGTTCTACGGGCTGGAGGGGAGGATGGTTTGGAGGGTCTTACATGGTATTGGTCTTGTTTCTGTTCAGACAATAAGTTATCCGCCTTAACATCTGGCCTCTTCTTTTTCCCAAATTTCTCATAACTAGCGGTTGACATATACTTACCATCAACAAGTGGCCCTTTCCTAGATTGAACATGTAAATTAGCAAGGTTGCCAAGTTCTTCAGCAGTTTTGGGCTTTTGCTCCTTTAACCAAGCTCTAAGCTCAGGACTTACCGCATCAAGAAGTCGCTCCATCAATACCTGTTCAATTATCTTATCCGCATCACCAGTAGCCTCGGCAACAGCTATCCAGCGGCTGAGATACCTTCGGGTTCTGTTTCCCCACTGGACGAAGTCCTCGTCGGGCTTTTTCTCTGAGGTTCGAAACCTATATCTATAGTGATCTGCGGTTAACTGGTAGGCTTTAATAATGCTTGCCTTACTCTCGTGGTAATCCTGGCATGCAGGGTCTGGGATTTCTAAATAAATAGACTTAGCCTTTTCAGTGAGCTTGGGTACTAAATTACCAACCCATTCCCCCTCGGGTAAGGATTGCGCCCTTGCAGTCATTTCAAAAATCCGGAAAAAATCATCTATATCTTCACTCTCCCTCATTTCCCTGATTTTGATAAACTTGGGCCTTTTAACCTCATTGTCACTTACCTGTTTCCTTTCAAACTCCCTTATAGCAAATTCTTCCTTTTCAGCTCTAAGGTTTCTGAGTCTCTCCTCCTCTCGTACCAAACGCCTTTCTTCTTCTTGGGCTTTTTGAGTTTCAAACTCCCTTCTCTCCCTCTCTAATTCCCTTTCAGCCTGACGCCTTTCTCTCTCCACCTCCCTTTCTAACTCCCTCATTTCTCTGTGTTCCTGACTAATTCTCTTCCGCAGTTCTAACATCTGCAGCTCACGCTCTTGTAACTGTAATCTCTGCTCAAAACTAAGACCAGTCTCCAAAGTTTCCTCCGCAAGGTTTTCTTCTGGTGCATCGAAACTCTGACCTATGCGATCTGAAGTTCTGAGTTTGCTCGCTAAAGTCTTAACACCATCCTTAGGAGAAAAATGAATACCTCGTTTGATAGCCTCAGCTCTAAGATCTTTAAGGACCCAGGAATCATAGCCGATCGCTGCAGTAGCCATATTAAATAATCGTATACTATTACCTTGCGTGTCTCCTGTTGAGCTGTTTATGTAAACTGTTAAGGAGCGATCCCACTCCTGACACCAAAAATATGTGACGAATCCGCGCCACAAAGGTGGGTGCCCCCTAACACAAACAAAACACAGAACATAAACGAGCCCGAGAACACACGCCACAATACAACTAAACGTAGGCCTAGAGATATTTATTATGCTAATTACAACAATAAAGCGACTAACAATAACGATAATACAGTGATCTAATTAATTTACAGGAATACGCTAACTTAAACTACAGTACACTAAAACTATTTACAAGATTATTACTATTAAGATAAAAAAAGGTTTTTTTTTTTTTTTTTAGTTCAGTTCGGTTGGGTTTCACCTTACGCCCGTGTTCTTCTCCTGTCCACAAATCACCACGCTCCACCAACAAACGACTGACAAACCAAATTCACAATTCACAAACCGAACTCACGTTTAACCCAGCTAAACGTAGAAGTTTCCAACCTCACGTAATTCGGTCTTCGCTCAGATCTTTCTTGACTCAGTTGTCTTCACTGGCTTACTGTCTAACAGAAGATAATCTTCTCCTTTTCCTTCAAGTTCTGCGCTTTAATTTCTTCGGCCAGCTTCTCGGCACACATGTGCTCCCCGACAAATGGATCTTTTGTCGTGTAAAGGAACGGTTTTGCTGAATGACTCTTCAGTGATTAAAACGTGCTCTGATCCGAACGAGTCTTGGTAACTTTCAAACCTTCACCGCCGGTGACCTTCTCTCAAAAACAAAACCACCCCGTACCAAACCACCCAAATCCTTAAATACACATGGACGCAAGGTGCCCGAAAAGAATGAAGAAAACTATTTGATATACACAATAAAGGTTAATTACACAACAGTTTACACAAGTGAAGAATAAAAATTACGTAACAGATACAAATAATCACGAACTACACTGATCCTAAGAGAATAAAAAAAATAATTTACATTTAATAAATAAATTCCTAACACTTCCATGACGCAGGCGTTAAATGCAATCATGTTCTACAGCGTTACCAGGCTAAAACGAGTAAAGTAAACCCGCTATTTAATTAACAAATGGTAAACACCACAGCGTACACTATTGAGTTATGGATGCACGCGGGAGGTTGCTAAGCACGAAAGAAGCGTAAGAGTCGCTCGAGACGATAGCCGAGAGCGACTCTAGCTTCTTGAGTGCTTAGCAAACCTCCCAAGTGCATCCATAACTCAATAGTGTACGCTGTGGTGTTTACCATTTGTTTTATAACGTAACATTGATACATTTTAGCTAAAGAGTTCCCGTTTATTTAACAAATCTTACGCGACCAGAAAAAACAAGCGCGCGCGGAAAAATAGTCTTTACATTTGCTCACGTCAGCAGCGTACACCCATGGGCAAATGGGGGACGCTAAATTGACCAATCAGAGCGCGCGCTTTACTTTGGTTATGTTATAAAAGTTTTTGGAGAGTTCGTGGAGATTGAGACACAAGATGGGGTGTATAAGAAACTTGAAGTAACAAGAAAGTATTGGAGAAAGGGGAACTTTCACACTGAGAGATGGGCGACTTTATCTGTCATTTAAACTGCACCAGTAAAATTAAGAGCACCTCCTCTTTCTATGCTATAAAGTGGGACTAAAAAGGGACGTTCAAAATTAAATTTTAGTCTTACCAAGGAGCTTTTCCTCTGGGTACTGATGGAGCGCGAAGGAACAAGCTGTCTTCTAAAATCATCGCGAGGCGACATCCAGATGTTATTACTGTGTATGAAAGCTTTCTTTGCAGAGTTAAACTTTCGGCTTAGTGATATTAACATTCCTCAACCGCTAACATAACGACTCCCTGTGCATCTATGTCCACTGATTAGCAGTGGATTCAAACCGCCTACTGCAAGACGAAAGAGAGAGCAAGATGGTGAGTTAATTACCAGATCGTACTTCGAAAGGTGATCAAAAAATTGAGCTCTGCGATGTGTTCCCTTGAGTTTTGAATCTACTTTGTTTGTGATTAAGGATATCTGAACTTTCAGAATCAATTTTTAAGGATTTCAAAGAGCAAAATAGATTAGAAAAGCCATGGGTAGCGTCGATGGTAGACACAGCTAAATTAATTGTGATCCAAGGCAGCATAAACTCAGCTTATTTCATTCTGTAAAGCTTTGTACCAAAAACTGTATGGAAAGAAATAAGGAGAATAGCTGATGAGATCTTGGTAGACTGAAAGAGTTAAAAGAGACGCTATGCCCCGAGAAAAAAAAACAATGAAGCAATTACTAAAATAGATCTACGCTTAATAGGGAAAAATCCCTTCTGTCGCGACTGGACATGGACATTTTTTTGGGTTCTGTTTACGTTTTTTTTTATCTCTTTTGTACACACTGCGTGCCTATGCGTTGGTGACGTTTAGGTCGCGTGATTTTACGCGACCTCGAAGTTGAGAAATGAAAAAAAAAACATTGGTTCAGTTGTGGAAAACAAACCTCATTTTTATGGTTGAATTTTTTTTTTTTTTTTTTTAATACCTCCTATTCTTCTAGGAACAGCAGCACCGAGATTTCCACTGGACAGACGTTGATGACTTTATTTTTCTTTATTATTTCCTTGTAGTGGGCTTTAACTGATCTGCATTTTCAGATGTTCTCAATGATTTCCGTGCCAGTGTACAATACTCACGGTTCTGAAGAATGCATTTGCATCATAAACCATGATGAAAAATTGATATCATGTGCAAGACAACCTTTATCTCTGGGTCACTCTAATGTAGGGCATCGCTGGCAACATAGGAGGTGGGTAAGAGGGGGAAATTAATTGCAACAAGAAGCGTGAACTATGAACATTCCCAGGCTAATGCAACGCCTATCAAGAGAATGGCGGTATCGCACAAAATAAAATATAAACATGAGCCGGTCTTGTAGTTGAGTTGTGAACGACCAATAGGTTTATACTACAGCAACAAATATATTCGCTGAAAATTTCCATGCCTGAAACAAATCTTGTCTTCTTAGTCTAGTTCTTGATTGGAAATCAGTGTTAAAAATTTTTTTTGTTAGGGAATATCTCCTTCCGCTGATGTTTCTTAGACTGGAGAACATTTTTCTTAAATTTTTGCTTTCTTGGGCTTAGTCCCTCTCGACTTAACCTTTGCAACTCCAAAAAGTCTTACCGATCTCGGTAAGTAATATGCGGGCGGCCAGCATCGAAGCTCTTCTTTTTACAGAACTCATTACATTGAGGTCCTAAGTTTGTCAGGCAAGTTGTGCCATAAATATGGTCATCTATTAAAGAAAGTGCCTTTAAATAATTCGGTTCTGACTTTGTTAATCTTTAATTTATTACCAGAATATGACCTTAATCTTTGGTCTGAGCAAAATTCAAAATAACTTTCAACTGAATAGTTATAGAGATTACACTTCAATTTACAAATAGTTATCATATCTTTAACTTCTCTTCGGTGCACTAATGGGAGAAGACTGAGCTGCTGAAGACGTTCATTGTAGGTTAAACTGGGCAGGAGAAGCCGTGTAGCACGTCGTTGGACACCCTCGATAAAATATATTAAGGTGACAGATTTTGGACGGATGGGGACGCACAAGGGTCAAGTAGAGAGTTCTAAATGTTGGCAGAAACTGATCACTCCTACTGCTGAATG
Organism: Stylophora pistillata; assembly: GCF_964205215.1. Taxonomy (NCBI): domain Eukaryota; kingdom Metazoa; phylum Cnidaria; class Anthozoa; order Scleractinia; family Pocilloporidae; genus Stylophora; species Stylophora pistillata. The sequence goes on from NC_142520.1 coordinate 36,012,297, forward strand.
TACGACGGATTTACATCACATTATGGCCAATTTACATTATCGACTCAGTTGATGAAACCGAATTACATCGTCCCTCTTGTCAATCATGCCATGGAATAAGGGTGGCACAAAGTGTGGCGATGAAATCAACCCAACATTGCCACACACTAAAAACGAAATCAACAAAGAATTGTTGAAATATAAAATGTCCTTTGTGTATGCCTTGTCGCGATAACATCGGGTTACAAAAGTTCCTTAACTTTAGGTCTAACATGAAGTTATCATTTAAGCGTTTGTTTTGTAAGGGCTATAGCTAGTTTTGCTGACTCTGCAAAAATTTTGCGGAAAACATTTGCAAAAAGCATGTTTGATCAATAATCTTGTTTTTGCCTTGTGGTTGCTTTATTGGCCAAGGTCAAACAGATCAGCAAGTTAAATTTACTTTCTGTGTCGACTGCCCTGTTAATATCCGTGTCTTTACGTTTTGAAGTTCTCATTGAGTTACATCTTGTGTTTTTAAACGGTATTTTCCGGAACCAGTTACGTGTTTTCTTGCCACTATTGATTAGACTTTCCCCCATAAAATGACATTGTCCAGTAAACAGCCTAAATTTTACGGTATCGTCCTTTCACATAAAAAAAAATTTTCATGAGACCAGATGATACAGTTGGTAAATTTTCCACTCTACTCTCACGTGCTTTGACGCCGTTTTCTACCAATCAAATTCGCCTAAAGCTACCCTAGACTTCACGCCATCACGTGTGATTTCCTTGTAAACAACCAGTATTTAATCACGTCTTCCACATGCAGAATGCAAAGTCCAGATTGACAACTGCACCTTACCCCTCACGTGTTGTAATGCCCACGTAAAAAGCCTTTAAATTTTTTTTTTACCTTATTCAATGTACCTTCTCTTATTCGAAAAACGTAGAACGTGAAATATATTTGGTTAAGGTCTCCCGGAGATAAAATGAAATTTTGGTTTGCTTTCTGCGGTTAAATTAAAAACGCTCGAGCCGAAGCACCAATATGAGCAAGCAAAGTCTTGATCGCAACCGTTGTTTGGTCTCGTCACGCCACGGGGGGAGAGAGCGCGTTGTGTGACGAGACCAAAAGAAGGCTGTAAAGGAGGCTATAGTAAGCGTGACATCAAAATTGTTTACACAACAGTGACAACAGAGAACAAAATGCCTATGTCTGAGTTTATTACATATGAATTAGAAGGGTATTTTTTGCTCTCTATCGAACGGTATTTTTGTTGGAAACTTTGAAAGTTAACGCTTTTTTTCTTTTACAAAATCGAAAAAATAAGTCGCTAAAAATGTCTTATCTCAACCCATCCATCTAAAACATAACTCACGCATGCGTAACATGCCCACGTTTACAGTTTGTTACTTCAGTTTACCTTTTGCACTATTTCTTCCCTTCTTCTTATTGACTTTTACTTTAATGTTCTGCGCAATACATTTTCCTTTTCTTTCCAATATGACGTTTTCATCAAAGTTTAGTCCCCTTTTTCCTCCCTTTACTTTCGTTTGTTACGGATATATTACATACTGATTTTGTCTTTTCTCCGTTTGGTTGTTTTGTTTGTATCTTGCGCATAGTACGTTCTCTTCTCTGATTGAAATTTGGGTCAGAATCCTGTGCAATACTTTTTTTCTTCTCCGTTTGATTTCCAAGTTAATATTTGCCTTGCTGTTTTTCCAATTTACATTTGTATCTTAAATTAGAATCTAGTCTGCTAGTCTTTTTTTATGAATTCTGGCCGATTGTCTCGTTAACATCCTGCGAAATGGTAGTTTGCACTCTTCTGTTTAACTATTGCGATGGTATCTCGGGCAATGTTTTCTCCTTATTTTACCTTAACAATTTGCATAATGTTTCTCTTTTCTTCTCTGTTTGCTACAATTTTTTGTTTAGAGCATATTGCACTCCTTCTTCTTTTAACTTTTAGATTATTATAAAGTATCTCGCGCACCTTTTGTTCCCTCCTCCGTTTGTTTGTTATGTTACTATCTCCTACAATCGCGAACATTATTCATTCCTTGATTATCAAGTTTGCCTTCTACGGGATAATTGAAAACCAGATCATGGTTATGTAAAACAATGATGATTTTGAGTCTTGACGAATCTTTGCCAACATTTTTACATTTTTAAACATTAAGCTCATTTCCTGCGTTCAATTTTTTATCTTTATTTCAATTTCAGTTACCTATTGATATACTTAATAGATCTAACGGTTGAATTGCAGGTTTCATTGTCGCTTGCTTCAACCGTGTTTACCAAAAGTATGCAAAAATCGACTTCTTGACTCTAAAATAAATCAAAATGTCTACGCAGAAAAATACTAGTGTCCATTTAAAATCAATTTGCAGGTGGGAGAATCTTTGTGTAGGATCACTTGTCACTCTGTTTCTTTCTTTGCCTCTTTGTTATCCCCTTTCAGTTCTTCTTTCCTGAAAAAAAAATTGCATTTGTCAATACTTCAACTTCAAAGCAAACGGAACAGATTTTTTACCAAAGGAATTACTTTCTTCTTCAATGTCGTTCGTTATGATTATCCAAACTTTCCAAATTATTGTCGCACATACCATGCTCGGTGCGAAAGCGACTTCAAGATTATCATTTAATTGTTGTTATTGTTGATTTTTTTTATAAAAGAAAGCTAACTTTTTTACAGTTGGCCTCAGTTTCTCATATTACTTTCATCGTCATAGCATCTAGCATGGTATCAACCTTAAACAGTTATTTCTGAATATTTTCCATACAAAAGGAAATTCTTTTTCAAGGCCAATTTTAGGAAGCGGTTCCTCAAGTTTTCCGTTTCCGGGCACTAGTTAAAAACGAACAAACCTACCTTAATGTGGTCAACTGAAAAAATTAAATGTGCTATTTAGTTTCTTATAGAAAATTTCTCCTTATAATCAGACTTACCCTTTTTTCATAAAATCAAATGTCACATTATCCCCCATCAGCACGAACGGAGCCCATTGGGAAGGTTTGGGGAAGCCATTGCTTCTCAACCATTGAACGGCCTGGTGAAGAGATTCACTGGCACTTTCTCCACGAACAAGGTGTTCATAGAAATGCTTCATAAGGGTCGCCGTTGCTTCGTCATCTATGGCCCACGATGCTACCAACACTGAACGTGCACCAGATGCTAGAAATGCTCGAGCGATTCCAATAACTCCTTCCTTTTTAACCAATCCACGCCCACTGTGACAACAGCTGAGTACAACCAGTTTTGCTCGAACTTGAATTCCTTGAATGTCGGACATAGTCAGGAGGTAATCTTTCTCTTGTGGAATACCGTTGGCAGTACTTTTTGGGGAGAGTGCAATCTCTCCTCTTTCGGCATCTCCATGTGCGGCAAAATGTATCAGACTCACTGAAGGTATTGCTTGAAGTACCGCCTGCTTGGTTGCGCACCCTCCTAACAAAGGCCGAATGTCCAGCAGTTGACCAATCATCCTTGCTTCCTTGTTTGCACAGAACAATGGTGTAATGTCAACGAGACGTCCATTGTAATACACTGTGCCAACCGTAGGATCACCCACTACCAGTGCACCACTTTGACTGCTGGAGAGTCGTCAAAGAAGGGAGGATGCGTATTCTGTACTTCTCCGATAAATACTCTTCGGCGGGTCCAGCACGCAGGGCAGCGAATGGGACTCGGTACATAAAACGATCCGGAACTATGATTATTTCAGGCTCTGTAAGTAAATCTACTACAGGTGTGACGATCCATTCGTAGCACAAATGATGAATTCTTTCGGTATCTTTGGTTTGTTCTCCTCGTAAATTTGTTCGGCTCTTTTCATGAAGAGATATCGTCACATTGTCATGCAAAGATCGATCTTCGCAGTTGGCTGCGGGTAAAACGCCAAAGCCAGCGGCACTCTTTTTTAAAATTCCTTCCACTTCGCAAACTTGCTCAGCATCAAGAGTGTTTAATTTCACTTTGTCTGATTCTCGAAAGTAAATGTCTCCATTTGCGTTCAATACCCAGAGAAAAACATACCGCTCGAAGTACGAAATATACAGAAAAACACTGTTACTTTCTCTTTTCACGATGTTTTCAATCCCGACCCATGAGTGTGGATTAGCTGAGATTTGACTCACCTCGGAGTACCTGTCTGCCATTAATTCTGCGAGGACTCTTGCTCGTCCCAGTTCCTCTACATAGAGAGCATCTTGAATTTCTTTAGCATCGCAAAGCAAGTGAGTGAGTATCTGGTAGGGAAAAGTACCGCGTTCCTCCAACAAAGACATTTTAAATTCACTGTTTCCTTTCAGAAAAGTTCTGATTTGCTCGTATTTTCCAATACATCGAAGAAGATATTCCTTTGCCTCTGCAAATTCTGAATGTGATAACTTGAACTTTGTAATACTGAAAAGGCTTCTAAACTCCGTCATTTTGTCTCCAAGCTGGCTGCTTATGGAGTAAGCTTTCTCCAAATATTCTTCTTCCTTGCCATTTTCACCAAGCGAATGGTACAATTCGCCAAGAATAATGTAAATTCGTGCTTCGGCATTTCTATGGCCACATTCTCTGCTGATGGTAAGTGCCTTCTCACAATGTTCTTTTGCCTTCTGACTTTCATTGACAGAAACAAAAACATCTGCCAAAGTAGTAAGAGCACGAGCTTCTAATTCTCTGTTACCAGTTGCTATACTGACGCCAAGCGCTTTGTCCAAATATTGTATAGCTTGCCGATTTTTTCCGACGGAAGAATAATAAATTCCAAGACTACAGTATACTTTAGCTTCTGATTTTCTGTCGCCAATTTCTATCGCGATGGCAAGAGCTTTCTGGTGATATTCTTTAGCTTTCGCATTTTTGCCAACGGAGAAAAACACAGCTCCAAGGTCCCTGTTAATTGTTCCTTCTAATCCTCTGTCGCCAATTTCAATCGCGATGGCAAGTGCTTTCTCTTTATATTCTTTAGCCTTCTGATATTCACCAAGGGAAAAAAACACACTCCCGAAGTTGGCGTAATTTTCAGCTTCTCCTCGTCTGTCGCCAATTTCTATCGCAATGGCAAGTGCTTTCTCGAAATATTCTTTAGCCTTCTGGTATTCGCCAAGGGAAGAAATCACAGTTCCAAGGTTCCTGTTAATTATTCCTTCTTCTCGTCTGTCGCCAATTTCTATCGCAATGGCAAGTGCTTTCTCTTCATATTCTTCAGCCTTCTGACATTCGCCATGGGAATGAAACATAGTTCCGAGGTTCGCGTTAATTATTCCTTCTCCTTGTCTGTCGCCAATTTCTATCGTAATGGCAAGTGCTTTCTTGTAATATTCTTTAGCCTTCTGACATTCGCCAAGGGGATCAAGCACAGTTCCGAGGTTCACGTAATTTTGAGCTTCTCCTCGTCTGTCGCCGATTTCTATTGCGATGGCGAGTGCTTTCTTGTAATATTCTTTAGCCTTCTGATATTCGCCAAGGGAAGAAAACACAGTTCCGAGGTTCCCGTTAATTCTTCCGTCTCCTTGCCTGTCGCCAATTTCTATCGCAATGGCAAGTGCTTTCTCTTCATATTCTTTAGCCTTCTGATATTCGTCAAGGGAGTGAAACAAACATCCGAGGCTCTCGTTGATTGTTCCTTCTCCTTGTCTGTGGCCAATTTCTATCGCGATAGCAAGTGCTTTCCTGTAATATTCCTTAGCCTTCTGATATTCGCCAAGGGAATGAAACAAACATCCAAGGTTCCCACTGATTGTTGTTTCTCCAAATCTGTTGCCAATTTGTATAGCGATGGCAAGTCCTTTCTTGTAATATTCTTTAGCCTTTTGATATTCGCCAAGGGAATGAGACAAAAATCCGAGGTTCCCGTTATAACTTCCTTCTCCTTTTCTGTCGCCAATTTCTATCGCGATGGCAAGAGCTTTCTGGTTGTGGTTTTTTGCCCTCTGCATTTCACCGACACTGACACATACATTTCCAAGTCTATCATGAGCCACTACTTCTCCCCTCTTGTGGCCAATCGTTTGCATGAGGGCGAGTACGCTTTTGAAGAGTTGCTTTGCTTCTACAAACCGGCTCTGTGATCTATATTTGTCGCCTAGTTGTATGGTTAGTCCTCCAGCGAGGTGGAACTTGCATAGAAGTTCGTTGGCATCTCTTTCCGCATTTGTGATACCGGAGATGGCGTTGTACGCATTGAATAGTGCATCGGAGATATCAAGGTGAGTACCAGAATCAAGGTTTTGAAGTAGAATTGCACATTCATTGCATAACTCGGTCCCTTGTGGGCCACAATCAGTGTTGAGAAGAAATATGGCGACATCTAAACCTATCTGGACTGATTTCAGGATTCTTGCAGCTTCACTCATTACCACTCTTTCCTGTTTGTAGTCGTAGAATAGAATTAAAAAAGGAAACTTAAAAAACAGTATTAACAAAATTGTTGGAGTCCTTAAGCTAGTTTTCAGGAAAGTGGTTCTTTTCTTCCTTTTCACAAATGTCTGTGGGCAACATTTCTTTTTCACTCTTTATTCAAACCAATCACAAGGGAATCAGCTGGTTTGAATTCAGTCAAATAATCTTGGAGCAGATTTGGATCAGCTATTAAATAAGTTTCACCCAGAGAACAGCGGTTACATTCGCATTAACAAATGGTAAACACCGCAGCGTACACTACTGAGTTATGGATCCACGCGGGAGGTTGCTAAGCACGAAAGAAGCGTAAGAGTCGCTCGAGGCGATAGCCGAGAGCGACTCTAGCTTCTTGGGTGCTTAGCAAACCTCCCGCGTGCATTTTTACATTTTAACATTTTGAACGGCTAAAATCTGACAAGTTATTCTGTCTCGTGACGAAAGAGGTGAACAACGTATCAAATATCATATTGATTAGCGCCGGGTCAACGTTTTAATGAGAAACTCTTTAAAAATAAAATTGTTTTTTGTTATCAGTTTATATTTGAGTTTCAAAAGCTTAAGCTATTCAAGCCTGTATGAAAATTTCCGAACCAAACTACATGATTTTATTTTGCGTAATCTGCGATAACAGCAATTACTGAAATACACCGTGACCAGTGACTCACTCACGTAATTCAATTGAGTAATTGTCTTAAATTATTTCTCACGTCTAATGAAGCAGCGGCTCGAATTTCTTGCCGAAAGGAAAAAAGGAAATTTACAGAAAAGCGAGCGTGATTCTTGAACTTATGAACGAGCGTGGGGCGTGATTTGCCTCTTGAAATATACGTAGCCCGTGAATTTCCTGTCATTTTCGTGAGAAGTCTAAAACTTCCTAGAAACTTGCACAATCAGAGAGATTTGAAGTTCTGCCTTCTGTGTATATATGTGACTCGTGAATGTTTCTAAAATTCTTGCGTGAAATCCTGGCAGGATCATGATTCTTTCTTTTGATATCTTCCAAAATCCAGGGACTCTCTCTGCTCTGGTTTCCATTCTCGTTTCACTCAGAATCGGGGAAAATCGATGTATATCTAAAATGGATCTGGAGATATCCATCTTCAAGACATAGATCTTGTTGTTTTGTGGCGGACAAATTTGATGAGCATAAATCCAACGAAAAATAATCACATTCTACAGAATAAACAAGTATGAAGCCTTTCAACTATGTCCAGACAAATAGATTTGTGCTGGTATTTCTGACTGCGTTCAAATGTATGAAATTAGAAAATATAACTGTTGTCAAAGATTGCTCAATGGTTGTTTTCAAAACTGAAAAGATTATGATTGTAATGCAGTAAAACTGGGCAGAGAGCGAAGATGCTACCCAGCTTTTTAACCGCGCACTCGTTATCAAAACGCTTTGGTTTTAAGATAATGAAAAATCTTCTCATTTTATTCAATTACATTCGCGTTTCTTCAACAACTCATCTATCAGGTTTTCCAAATGTTTTGGTTGGTAAAATAATAAGATCTGTTTAATTCGTAGGAAATGAAACTAAGAAATGATAAACATGTAGAAACTATAAAAACAAACGAACAGCTCACCTTTAGGAACAGGACATCCTTTTTTTTTTTCAAATCCTGATGGTGACGTGAAAAGAAAAGTAAAAATATGAAATGAGACTTTTCTAGACAAACAGACGTAAATGAAAATAACTAGAACGTTTACTCATGCGGTTGGTAATAGCAAATCACCAAAATAAAAAAAAACCAAGATGAAAGAAAAATTGTTTCCCTGGTTGCTCATAAGATTCATTTTCATTAAATAACACGTGGGATCTTCGTATTTTCCATCATCACAGAAGTGATGAACATGTAGCTTCTCTTTACAATATTGATATACCATACAGCAATCAAGTGGTGAGACTGTAAACAGACTCATCATTAATTCAGAGGGCGTTATCCTTATTATAAGCAAGTTTATCTCTATCATAGTTATCTCTACCTTTCTATAACATCAAGAAATGGTTAGATATTCTAGTCTTCTCGGATGGGGACGAATAAACGGAGGTCCCGTCTCCTGCAGGGTTGGGGGTAGGAGACGTTATTTTCCCAAACGCGAGATTACTGTGTGATGGATGTCATCCCCTGGGTGGGATGGGTGGGTCTACAGGGCCCGAAGTTATTGGCGCAAGCTGTTGCGGTGTCCCTGCCTGTGGGCGAATCTTATAAATCATAAATCAAATCATTAATTTCTATTGTACATGTAAGCAAGTCTCAATCCTCTGAATAAATCCTGAAATGTTTCGTCGCTCACCTTTGAAAGAGAAAAGATCTTAGGATAGGTAGGAGACCAAAATCAAGAAACTGATTGCAAATTTTCTGTAAAGCAAAGAAGAATACAAAGAGCTAGTGCAAGAGTTTCGTGTTTTTAATTATAAGTTGCCCTCTGACTGATTTCTCAACACCCTCGAGTTACAGAAGTGAGGTGCATGTTGCTTTTCTTTCCAAAATCAACATATTATTCAGTGAACAAGCGAAGAGAATACTTGTCAGCTAAGGGTGTTTTCTTAAAGCAACACCAAATTCTCCCTACTGACCAACGAGGTAATGTGAAGGAACTAAAAGAGGTATCGCTGATAAGATCATTAATTCTGAGTGCTGGGACGTTTTGCCATCAATAGTTTTTTTTGTTTTTTATTTTTTATTTTTGAAAAAAAAATCGAGAAGAGGCTAATTATTATTTCATTTAGTTTTTCAGTTGCTAACCTTTTTAAAAATAAAATGGCGTTGTTTAGAGTTTTAATTGTTTGAGGGATGAGACCGAAAGCCGTAATGCAGGCAGCTCGTGCGAGAACAAAGTACTGAGTTTGATCGATTAAAAAAACTCACTCAAAATGTGTGCGACGAGATTTTTAAACCGCAGTTGATAGGATCTTGGTCAGAGATGTATCAACACGACTTTCCGTTTCGCTCACAATGCTCTTTGAAAAATATTTTGTTGGGCTCCTTCTTACATCAGAATTTGCAGTTCTTGAATTTTATTTCTGTTGCGCCCTATTTAAGGTGGTGACGACACTTTTCTTTTTAAAGGTGAAAGGAATGTAAGCTAAGTTTTCTCTGTTTTTCTACTTACCCCTGAGCAAGGAAGTGTGTCTTGTTTAGTATTCTGATCGCATGACAGAGGAAGCCGAGAGTAAGAAACTGAAATAAAGCTTTCTCTGCAAAGCAGAGAAAGAATAAAAATAACTTTTTGTGAAAAAAAATTAACATCTTAATCGGAAAAACCAAATTCGTTTGGAAAACCTAAGACACAAATTAAAAACATCACATCTTTGTTTAGAAGGGAGACTTTGTAGTTAGATCGTGGAAGTTAAAGGCCTCCCTAGAGCTGAGTTAATCATTTTATTTTGGAGATAAGATCATTTTAAGGCAAGTTTTTAGCAACAAATCTTTGACAAAATCTAAGATAATTTCGACTTTTAAATCTTCTGCCATTGAATATTCAGTGTAAAATATTTTAGTTTTGTGAAGGGGAAAAATGTTATTTCTAAATTTAATTTGTTTTACTAACCTTTTAGAAAAGAAGCCTGTCTTGTTTGATGTTCTTGTCGTGTGACCAATGAAACCAAAAGTAAGAAACTGAAATAGAACCTTCTCTGCAAAACAAAGATAAATGCAAATAACCATTGAAAGAGAGGCGTGAAAACTTGATAGGTGAAAAATAAAAAAAAATTGATAAAGCGAAGAGGGAACAACAGGTACCAATTGTAAAGATTCAAGTTCGATTTGTCTCAGGAACCTGAAAATTAATCGCTTTCCTTCAAGCGCACAAAATAAACTTATCAAATAAAAATAGATTTGACCGCCTTGAATTAATTGGAAATGTAACAATACTGTGCGATTTGTACATCCTCTTCTTTACCACCGACACCTTGAGCTACTCAGGCCGGCCGATAGAATAACATTAGATGTGACCAAACGGAGATTTTATGACAAGAAGAATCTCTGCTCATGTGATAACATTTTCATCAAATAAATTTCAGTTTTGAATGGCCCTATCTCGCCCATTCTTACACTACAAACACCAACAAAACTTTCCGTTCTTCTTCAATTGGAATATTTGTTTTGCAGAAAATAACGGACCCTGCGATTGACAGGATGTGTACACTTTACCTTGTAAACTTCTCAGGACGTTTTTTGTGCACAGATTAGGCTTGTTTATTTCATTAGATTTACAAAGGCGTTTTGATTGTTGTCCAAGCGCTGGTAGGTTTGAATGAGACGAATTTGACTCAACACTGAAGTATTGATTTTAATGCGCAAGAGAATTGTTCTCCTTGATATATGAAAAAACTGTTAAAACAAAGAGGGTGTTTATTACTCAGAACGACGTCCTTATAAGGCCATAAATTATGTGGTAGTATATGAATCAATAAAGAAATGGTTTAGGTATGAGCAGCTCTGGTTGTAAAGGCGCTGAAATATGTATTGTAAAATTAATGAGATGCCGCATTAGTCCATCAGCACATTCATATGCATGAACAATTATATATCGTACTTACCACCACTCTTTGAACCGCTTTGTTACTTTGGAAACTGAAGAAGCCAACTTTAAAATTAAAATCAGCAGCATGTGTCTATTTAAGGGGGGTAGGCTCCTGGCGAATTTCAGCCCACCCCTTACGGGCCGAGATGGAGCATGCGTTGTAAGACATGTCGGGAAAAGGTTTTCCAGTGATCTGGCATTAATTAGGGAACTTTAGCATCACGTTTACGGCAAACGGCGAACCTGAGGAGGTCACGTGACCACCGCTTTGCCATCACGTTTGCAGTTTGCGGTTCCAGTTTCGACGGGAAAAAGGCGCTCCAGCCGTAAGTGACTTGCGGGAAGCTTTTTTGGCCCCTTAACAAAACCAACGTACGTTTGACACTTTTAGTAAGAATTTTCTACCATTTATGGACCCAAATGTGGTTTTTTTGTGATTAAAAAAACAATGTATTTTGCATGATCTAAATGGAAGAAAGCCGAGTGGCGAAAAAACTTGAAAAAAAAATGGCGGCTCGGAGTTCCTAAACATGTGCATGCAAAGAAGCACAGTTGTGGAGTTCTGTATCAATGTATGCCTTCTTCCATTTCTAGAAAATGCCTTTTAGATAGCCAAACACTTGCCAAGAGGTGATGCTGGCGACCGAAGCGGCCCAGCGAAGGCCAAAATGTCCCGCTGATTATAAGGAATTTCCGAGGGTACTTTCCCCTTTTTTTTCAGAAGACAAAAGACCCGTCGTGCTCTGAGGGCGAGCTTGTAGAGAAAGGATGAATGGCCTTATCTCAAAATAACTTGAAGAAGATAAAAAGGCTCTTAAAGGGTAGGCTTTTCCCGCGAAAAGACGTCAACGCCATGCTAAATTCAATTTTGGTGACGACGGCAAACGGGAAACCTCAAACCGCTAGCAGCCGTTTGCCGTTTGCAGTAAACGGGATGCTAAAGGTCCCTATTGTCAGAGCTAGACCCTGGACAGACCTCTCGCGGGCTTGTGTTCCTGAAGGCTTCATGCGTTCGCGTGGGCGAGAAAACTCTGGTGACCAAATGCTTATAAGTAAGGCTGGATCGCAGGGTTGCCAAATCTCCTTCGAAGCCTTTTTTTTTGCTCTCGTCACGCAATGAAGGGAGGAAGTTCAAGCATTTGTTATCACCACTGAAGCTCATAAACTGCAAATGATAAACAAAGTCGGCCTTTTCTTTAATGTCGCCGACTCCGCCAAAGGGCAAAATTTCTATGAATTTAAAGCCCTCATACGCAGAGCAGCACAAAAACCCCAAAAAAACAATCCTAAAAACAGTAAGTTTATTACTTACACTTATCACATTTCAACTATTAAACGTTTACTTCACTTAGCAAACATAAAGATATTTTTTTGAAGTTACTCTACTTTTCACACGGCACTTGGGTGAATAGAAACATAGGGGAAACATAGGGGAGACATTTTGCTGGTGCTGCGGCATCCGATACCCGATAAATTCACAAGAATAACCCTCGGTCGTTTCACGCCTTATTGGGTCCTGAAGCTTCCCATATGAAAAATCGCTTTAATTATGTTTCTTTCGTAGACTGCAATTGTTAAACTTTCTTCTGATGTATAGTTTGCTAAGAGTTTAGTAAAACTAGTCCGCATACGAGTTTTTTTTTAGGACACTCGCGAAGGTGGGAAGTAACCTTAAAACACGCCTTAGGTCAACGCACTATAATATTATAAAATCTAACGAATTAGTTGACGCTTATCGGATCCTCGTGTTTACGCAAAGATTTCTGGGGCAGCCAGTGAGCAAACTTTGGAAATTACTTGAATGCGAGTTATTCATGGCGATTTCATGATAACAAACTTTGTAATATTTCGAGACCATTACGAGTTGACGACTTCACAATAGTCCTGACGCAAAGAGAGAAGTTTATCGGTATATTTTGTAACTTATTTCGTGGTTTTTCAAACAACAACTTACATTTCCCTTGTATAAAAATTATCTCAATCCATTTCTTAAACAACCTTTCGCCTTGTTTCCTTTCTAGCAACTTGCAATGTTTGCCGTGTGGCGATCTCTAGCTAGCAACTCATTCATTGAAGAAAAAAAAAAAGAACATGTACAAGAATGAAAATTGAAGTACATGTTAGTCAATAAATGATTTCTACGTTAACGATAAAGTACGAATTTCCCGCGTTGCCACCGAGGTCATGATCAAGAAGAACTGTAATGGCAGCCGCTATCGCTGAGGGTTGGTCCTACATTGTGCTTTGTGCATTACGCTCTTCCTCCGTACATTTAACTCCATAAATTACTATCACAAGGTTCATAACGAGAAAGAAACACTGACGTTCTTTCCAAAAGTAACTTTCGATAGGTTATTTACCTGAAGCAATGTCCGGAGTGGTAAAGTGAAAAGCACAAAACCTAGACATGGTATATGAACCATTCGATCCAGCATAAGAAAAACTTGCCGACCCGTATCCAAGGCAAGAGGGTTGAAATAACGTATTTCTAGATTTCATAGAAGCTGAAGAAAACGCTCAATTTCTTACAGTTTGTAAGCTCGATCCACGTCCAAAACTAAGCGCAAATATGAATATTCAATTTGAAATTATTTGTAATTGAAATGAGCTTACCGTACTTCAAAAGGCGGATTCAAAATTATCGACATTGTGTTGCTTGGTCTGATACATTCTACTTGAGACAGATTTTCAGCTTAACTTCAATAATGAACTTAAATCATCTTGGACTTGAAACCTTTTGCCAGTAAAGCATTTTCTAGTCTTAACCGTAATAAAAATCAATTCGCAAGGCATGAAAGGCCATCATGAAAGGGGATCTATCGTCTCAACGGGCCGCCGAGCGATCATTAAGAGTGACATTCATTTTATAGCCAAACTAGACGATCCAAGATCGTAAGTCGGGCTACAGGTAGACGTGCTGTTATGAGTGTTGACCATTCGTGGTGCGCAGAGGTTCTAAAAGAAATACTAAGAGATACCAAGCTCCTGATTTGTAGGCGTAGCATAAAATTTTTTCTCATCCCTGAAAGACACCAATTCTACAACAACGCACTGTCACATATTTTTGGTACAATACCCTAAAAGATATCACAGGAGCTGCTGCTGAGGACCTTCTGAGGCTAAACAGCCTAAGGGGTACCAAGCCCACCTTTTTTAACCCCTAAAAGGTACAACGAGCACCCCAGTCCTTTTTATTTAAGGAGTCCCCCTTCCCAAGGGTGATAAGTACATGCCAATTGATGTGTGTGTTAAAAAAGATATATTATGAAATTGTAATCGTAATGGTCTGAAAGCAAGGAAGTATATTTCATCGTGAAAACATCGCATACACAGCATACCAGTAAGGACCTTCCCTGATTTTCTCTTTGAATTAATTAATGCAGATATCAATAGTTGGGATTGTCTCACTCTTGTGCTGTTGTCTAACTTTGAATTTGATTTTGTTTCTAAAATATATCTGCTGCAGTCTTTTCATTTTTGGAGCGGGCTCCAAATTATCATAACTATATTTTCGTCTGTGCTTTTGCATGTGTCTGATTTGATGAAGGTCCATGTCAGATGTGAAAGACAAAAATTGCATTTCGTAGTGAATAATACCTGTTTCAAGTTTCTTTGTAACAGTGTTACAAAAAAGCTTGTAATAATGATGGTATACCACTTATTTTAATTTGTTGTATTGCAGGTTCACAAGTATCTTCATAGGTCAAGGAGAACATGTACTTTGTTCTGACTGTTTGTTGAAAAATACAAGTAATACCTAACAGTAACTTGCAAGCCACTATAAAAACCCTGTATTTCCCCTGTAGTTGTTGAAAATTAAGTTTTCCAACTTTCTTTCTTGTATTGTTTAAACCACTGGACAACATCCCATAGCTATGAGCTTTAATTTGGACCGATAACTCAGCTCTATAAATATTAAGACTCGTGTATAAATCTTCCTTTTTTAGATACCTGTTGATGCCCATGTTACTATATAATTTATTTCCTCAGTCAGCTATGCAACATAGGGTTATGGAATTCTAATAACTACAAGACTTTGCTACTGAGCAACACATTGCATAAAGCCCTACAGCAGAGCATTGTTTACAAGAGCAGTTGTGTTCTTCTCTCAAACTGTTCACTGCAGTTATTTCATATGTACTTATCTACACTGGTAAAAAGGTAAAATTGCGAAAGTGTTTACCGTTCTCTATTACTTTGTTATAGCCCTGGGGAGGAGAAATTGTTTAGCAATCAAGGACATCAAGAAGTTCTTCAGTTGGTGATCACTTTCCTCATTCTCAACTCATGACCTCGGCGTTTGATCGGGGGGGGGGATATTGTTAGGAGAAATTAAACTAGTAATTCTTGTCAAGGTTTATTGACTAACGTAAAAATTCCGTTTGTGGCCTTAGCTCAGGTTTCTATTTAAACTCAGTTTATGACAAACCAATTTTTAATAAACCTTCCGCCATTCATTCAATAGATGGTGCGATGATGAGCAGTGAGGTAGCTTTCAAGGAAATGTTTTATCTCTCCAATTTTCAAAGAGGTTGTTAAAAAAGAAGACCTGAAAGAGAAATTTTAAATTGAGCATCGAGAATAATCCTGGATAGCGTTGATTTTGTTTAACTTTACTATTTTTCGGCAAAGAAAAATCGTGGCCATTCTCATAATCAAGCAAGCTCAAAACTAAAAACAACCGCGCTTCATTTTGAGCTCTTGGTAGCTCTGTATGATATTTTCCTTTCTCCTGATCGGTCGTTAGGGTAAGTTTGGTTTCGGTTATACCACACCTAATCGAAAAGCGCTCTCTTACAAACAGGTGAGAGTCATATCCTCACCCGTTTCTCTGTTAGATTAAAGGTAAAAAGGTTAAAATTTCGAAAGAGTTTACGTTCATAGAGTGGGGGTCTAACTATAATTTCTGAAATTCTGATTGGATATAATTGAATTCACATTTTTGTTAAGGCGTTCTCTTTCAGTAATAAATTATCAGTCGTGCAATTACAAAGTAAATTGTAGTGAATTACAAGATATCTCAAGATTGTCATTTCTTTCACAGAATAAAATTTGGAAGCGTAAAAAGCTAGGCAGACTGGGCCGCAGTGATTTAATGCAAACACAGAAAACTCGTCTTTTAGAAGTTGGACACGAATTTCCCTTTAACAAGAGTCTTTTGAAAATTTCACAGGTTAAGCTCTTGGTTTTTTTTGGTTGTGGTTAGCTAAAGTGAGTTTCACGATGCAGTTCTCACTAAAAATAAACACGCTCTATCTATTTCTTAGGGAAATTTAAACATTAACGTTGTCATTCCAACACGAATCCTGCCCTATATTTGGTTTTCCCGACCAAAGGGTCATCTATCTAAAATTTCCTTGCTAAATTATTTTCAGAGAAAGGAACTTACATAGTATACAATATGCACGATTAAAACAATTGCATTAAACGCATTTTCACGAGGATCATTTCTCACCACCTAAACATTCGATCGATGTGGTTGTAAAAGCTATATCCCAAGTAATCAGGCTAAAACCTTTATGTACATGTAAAACAAGATTAAAGCAGAGAAACACTTTTTTGTGACTTTCCATTTCTTGACGATAAATTTAGAGAAGAGCTGCTACCAGAATATTTCTTGTTGGTGAGGGGTGAATAACGACTACTCGGCATCATAATGTATTTAGACGCAAAAGTTGCCTAAAATTAATCAACTTTAAATATTCAGCCGAATATTGATAGCAATTTCTAAAAAAAACTCTTTCTTTCAAATCAAAATACCAATAAAACCACGAAAAATCGATAGCAGCAGCATCATTGACAAAGCTCATCCAAACCGAACAACCGACGACCTCTGAAAAGCTATGTTTCATCTGCAGCTGATATTTTCAGTCGAGCACATGGTCAACACCAGTATTTAATAGTTGCCTTCTGATTCTTTGTGAAAGTCTTGTCGGTTTGAAACCATACCCGTTTGAGTAACTTTAGCCTGTAAACACAACGAAAAACACTGCAATTAGAAAACAAACAAGAATTTCACAGTTGCATATCCAAAAATGGTTCTCCGCATAGGGGTTGGAATTGGGAATGTTGATTTATGGGTAATAAAGGAGAACCTCGAGAAAAACACTGGGGGCAAAGATGCGGATCAACAAAAACTCAGCCCATCATATGAGAGGTAACGTCCCGGATATAATACGGGTTATAACGGGGCAAGGCGTACATGAGGTCGATTACATACTTAGCAAGTGTGGTTCGTGAACACTTCTGACTACTTCGCAAAGTTCTCTCAGCGAGTGACTCTTGTTCAAATACAAATAACTTATCTTAGTATGGCTAAAAAACTAGATGAATGAATGTCAAATTTGCTTTTCAGACGTTTTCTTCGGTTACCATCTTTTCACGACAAACTAGAAATGATCATTTTCAAGTAACATTGCTATCATTTCTGAGAGCCATGGAGAAAGAATATAGTTTGAAGCTTAATTTATGATTCTGTAGGACTCATGAAACAATAGCAAAAGTGCATCTTAAGTCACTTAAGACACTGCTGTGTTGTACCAGTAAGGAAGTGGAAAGCTTCGTTCATTCCCACTGTTAAATCTGACTACTCGCAAAGATTCGAGAAGAGTTAACAGTCCGAGTGCTCCAACTTCAGTTTTAGTAATCATTTTCACATTGAAGAGCATGTGTACTGTGCTGTGTTCCACTCTTACCCTGTATGGGTTGAAGACTGACATAGTGTACCTCATGAATATGTCCCAGTACTAGTGGCTTGCTTTCATCAACATGACAATGTGGCCTGATGACTACATCATTGTGTAGACTGCTGACCACATGAATGCACGTTTTAAAGCAATTTGCTGCTGCACAGAGAATGAGGTGATCTCCCCAAGCGCCATCTTGTTTCATGCATGTTAAGTAATCAACCCACGTTTCATGTCCATGAACAAAGTGAGACAGATCTGTTCCATCCGGCTGTAACAAAAACAGCAATAAATATTTCGATTCCAAATAGATATCGCCACAAAAGAGTCAACCTGTTCACCGGGAGTAAAACGTTAACTAAGTCAAAAATAAAGAAAGGAAGACATAGTCGTTCAAGATATCGCTTAGACCGGTGGGAGGGTCTTCAAACAACTTCGCCTCATTTAGAGCCGAGCTAAACTGACGGTAGCGCATTGATTCTGAAAGGCATATTTCTCTAAGCTTGCGACTAACATAACTAAGTACAACATTCTGCAAGAGAGTCCATCTGAATACAAGAGAATGCGCATGGACGGAGACTGCGGTGCCTCTTGCTTGAGAAATTGAGATCCACGATAACAGCTCTTCACAGAATCCTGTATAGCGTGACTGTCTTATCGTACTCTTGTACAAGACAACTCACTGTCAAAGTACACCTCTCTCTACGCGTGAGTGTACATGTAAACGCAAGGAAAATTGTCAAGCCAACCTGAAAAAATGCTTGCAGATATCTGGTGTGAAAAGGACTAGTGTCCCAACAAGGAGGAGTAACAGTTCGTGTGACGGAGAGAGAAATAAACACAGCAGCAAAAACTGATGATCAACCCCAAGTTCTCTTTACCTAGCTTACAGTAACTGTACCTAGCTTACAGTAACTGTAGCTTACAGTAACTCACCAGTTTTGGGTTTTCCTCGAGGTACTGAACTAAAGATCGTCTCAACTGGCCATGTTGGATTTTGATTCCATTGACGGTTTCAAGCTGTTCTGACAAGGCCTGGAACATGCAGTTTCCTGACCCTGGATTGTTAGAAATTCTAAAGCCCTTATCTGTTACAATCGCTGTTAACTCTTCTGTCAAGTTAGTGCTACTTTCGACCTTGCTTGCGCAGAGTTGCATCCTCTGAAGATTCTGGATGATTCGATCGAGCAGTCCTTGAAAAAAAATCATATTAGCTGTTTTTCTTTGAATCATAAATTGTAGTTGGAAGAGAATCCGTCACACTTAAGACCGAAGTTAAAGTTTACAATAAATATCATTTTTATCCACCGGGAACTCTTTTGGTATCGGTACAACAAGCTACGTGAAACTTTTTTATGACCTGGCTTGGCCACAAGTAAACTGCCAGTGGTTTACTATCCGCCCAAATAAGGGCTGTGAGGGACAGTTATTCAATCAGCTACTCGGATTTCGTTTTATTTGGAGGGCGCAACCATCAAATGAACGAGATCTTTCTTAATTAACAGGATCATGTATGTACAAATACTTCATGAGAACTCAAATTGATCCAAAACTTTCACTGACAGGAACAAGGCTCTTCTTCCGGCTACGAGGGAAGACTTAAAAAAATTGAAAAATACGGCGAGGAGTTCTCAGTAAGGCTAATAACCGATATCAAATTTAGAGAAAGATGTTTTTTTGTCTTGTCAAAAGCGTGGGACAGAGAATAGTATTCTGAGTCCTCATGAAGCATGAAATCTCAGACCTTTGGATTCCGCGCTCCGATGCTCTACCGCAGAGCCACAGAAACTCTATAGCGAGCAAAACCATTACCAAGCTCATAGATGACAAGCGTCCAGCATACTACTAGGATCGGCAATGTCGATAGCATCATGTTTTGTAAATAGAAAACGAAATATGGTAAGTTTTACCGAGATGAAAAACCCACCATCTTTATTATTCTATCTACAATATAAACTTTGTCAGGCTTAAAAATAAAGGTTTACAAATGTATGGATACAACTGTTTTTTAGAAGGTTCTTTCTTTAGCTTTGTTATTTAACTCCTATCAGCTGGTGCAAATCGTTTACATTTTTGCAAACAGTGATGTTATACAAAAAAATTTAAAACTATCTATCAGACTTTGTTTCAGAAACTTATTTCGTGGTACAAGATGTTTTATTTCAGAAACCTATTTCGTGGTACATGATGTTTTCACATCAATGACAGGATTAATGCGGGATACAACAACACAACACTTTTCTATGAAACGAAGTATAAAAACCATCAACACACCTGCACCATATACTTTGTGCCACATCTTATCGACAAGAAGGTCACACTGCTTCTCCCAGCTAAAATGCTCTTCATATGCTGCCCTAAGTCGTTCAATGTCTTGAAGACGTTGGGCTCTCTTCTTTTTTCGGACACCAGCAATTGCCTCAGCCCACACTTTGGGGTCCTCAGAATCAACCACAAAAGATTTGCCGGATGGTACAGTGCGCAGTGCGTCTCCCAATCCCGAGTTTCCACTAACAAGAATGGGAAGACCAGCCGACAAGGCTTCCAATGCGGTTAAACCAAACCCTTCCGTCCGGGATGGCATAATGCAGAGATCAACTTCACAAAAACACTCTTTCAATTTCTCCTTACTTTGCAAAAACTTTCTCACTGTCAGCTGTCGTCTTAATATGCCACTTTGCAGCAAATTTTCCATAACTGCTTCCTGTTTTCCTTCAGGTGCACCCACAAAGATCAGATGGTAGGCGTTTTCTTTCAATTCAACCACTGCTCTGGCGGCGATATCATACCCCTTCAGATCGAAGTCCTCTGGATCACCACGACCAAAGGTCAACACTCTAAACTTTTCAGAGTCAACTGAGGCTTGTTTTAGGGTGGAAAACTCCTTGAATGTGCCAGGAGTGAACGACATGATATCTTGCTGCTTCTCGCAGGAGCGAAGATAGGCAGAGTAGGCCTCCGTCAACTTGGGTCCTACTGCTACGACTAGATTTGCCAATCTGCACAAGTCTACTTCAGCGGTAGTCTTCTCTTCTCCTCTGGCAATGGCTCTTGGGTAGGTTTTAAACATTCCAAGCTCTTCAGGCGCAGTATGCACTACTTGTATCCACTGGCAGCAGTGAGACTTTCTAATGATTTGGGCTTGCTTACCTAACTTGGCTCCATGACCCACGACCACGTCGATGACAAGGTCTTTCGGGGGAAAGCTCAACCAATCAAGAGGGTCGAAGCCTGGACGTCTCTCTGCCTCTTTGATGACAATCTTGTGACTTTGTGCAGCTCTCTTCTCTTCTTCAGAACAAGCAGATTGTGGAACTAGGAGAGAGACTTCCAATTCAGTGCGTTTGGCCAAAAGTATGGCAAGCTGTCGATTGATGGTGGACAAACCCCCCAGTGATGAATTCCACTCATTGGCCAGAAGAGTAACTCTCATTGCTTTGTTGGACTTTGCGGGGTGACCACCAACTGGTGCAGCTTGTGAGGTATTTATCACTGACGGAGCCAAAACCTTTTGGAAAATTACAACAGAGATACATTTAAAGGAAAGCTGGTCATTTTGCAAGTACGATACATAAAACAATTTTAACTGAAACAAACTTATTTTGTCAAAAGAGTATGACATCCTGTTTGCTATCACGAAAATAAAATCCAGATCGACAGACCTTTTGCAAACTCCTTATACGTATTCATCACCGAAAAAAAAAGTGAAGTCCGCAATTGCGCAATATAGAATCTCGTAAAGTATTGCTGAAGTATTTACGGATTTGAGGTAAGCTATTTTAAACTATCTAATGCACAGGACGATTTTCTAAATTTAGTATTTCAATTCAGAGGATGCCAGTGACTGAAACTGTTCAAAAACCTAGCACAATGCAATATCATTGCAGCCAACATAAGCTCTTTTTAATAGACCTCCGTTCACTATTGCGAGGGACATACCAAGAATGCTTCAAACCTGGTTTAAGAACCATTTTTCTTGCCCAGAAACTCTAAGTACTTTCTCAGACATGCTTTCCATACATATCAAATTCTGCCCTTGTTTTAATTCAAGCAGGTGTAAGCAGTCATCTTCTGCACAGGACACTTGCTTGTGGTTTGTGCACTGGCGGCTTCCCTGCCGACAGTAGGGGCATTCAACACAAAATTCATACTGCAGCCTGCTCAGGTATGGGAACTCCTCTGACATCTTTTCTAGAACTTTCTCTACAAACAATCGCACACTTCTAGCAACTTCCTCTGAAGCTGAGTGAGACACTGGAACTGCTTCATCTTCAGTTCTTTGTCTCAAGAGGATTTTTATGACGTTCTTTTTACAAATCAGAATCATATCATGCATGACGCTTCCTTCAAGAACGAACCATGCACCATTCTGGTAGAGTTTTGGTTGCTGTGACGATCCATTCGCACAACACCAGGACACTGATTTTGAGACAAGGCGGGTAAAGAGACCATGCGGGACAAACCCTTCTTGGAAATGAAGATACAAAGGACAAGGATCTGTAGGAGACGGTACCATGTCACAAAGCTCTTTAGGTGAGGATCTCAGTTGACATGGGACAAAATACTTAACGTCAGCCAGGGATGGTGAGTATTTGGCAATCAAACCAAACTGTTCCATCATGTCCAAGATGTCTTCTTTGTTAACGCCTTGCTGAATAAGAGTGGAGAAAACGTGATCAACAAGCTCCATCTTAAGGACACCACTTCTCTCGAGCTCAAGCCAGTACTTAGAATGCACAGGATCCTGAAACCACAAAGACCCTATTCAAAATAGGTTCACAACAGTTTTTTCTTGAAAACGCTCTATTCATTTTACAGTGGACCTACCTAAAAAATCTGCTCTTTCCCCATTACTAAAGCTGCAATTAGTGGTTAAAACGAAGTTGGTACGCCTCCCCTTAGAGGGTGGACAAAAAATCTCCACTCGACGTAAGAACAAAAATCTTGTAATTCATCTCTAATTGGATACTTGAACGTGCCCCTTACCCCCTTCACCCCCTCCCAAACAAAATTGCAATAAATGATTGAACACTTTGTTTACATTACGCAATATTGAAAGGAGAAAGAGGGAAGACATGCAGGTTATAAAGAAAACTTAAAATGTTGTAGAAGGTGCCAACAATATGATGAAACAATCAAACTAACAAACAGACAATCATTGTTTTTTATGTGAAGTGGCAGAAAGGTAACACATCCTGCATTTTTTGATGAACTCGGTGCACAGTAAATTAAATTTTCCTACCGCTTTTTTGAATGGTGGAATGGTTACAAGTTTCTTGAATAGGCTAACCAGCCACTGCACCTTCAGAATGACTGTATTGCGGTGTCTCACGATCATACCAAGGTCGTGATAGAAACTCAACATGGTATGAAACTGTTCATCGTCTTCTATAAAACACACATCCTTGGCATAGGTTTGAAGATTGGCAATATTCGTGTGGTATACATTTTCAGCTACCAAAGATTCAATGACCTTTTCGAAGTTGAACCATCTAGAAATATGAAGAATTCACTTAGCAACAATTCACTTACCATGTTGCACGTGGCAAAGTTTAGAAATGTCTAAATGGAACTTTCGAATATGGCTCGATATCATGTTCAATATCCTTCGTGGATACATCACATGTACAAGCCATGTTAACATGCTAATTTAACACGTAACAAGTTCAAACAAAAATTAAAAAAAAGCAACAGGAGAAAATAAGTTGTTCCGCTCGTCGCCTTACACTCCAAAAACAAATTCCCGGTCTAAAGGAATATCAATTTGTACGAATTGACCGTGTAAAAATTGATATTTGTAGCATTCCTTACATTGATCCAAAGAGTTTTAACAAATTATGCGGGGAAACAAAAACATGTTATTTATTACCAGATTTCAACTAAGTTTAAATTCAACACATAACAAACGAAGGTTTGATAAATTGTATTACCAATTTAGGAGAAGGCATTGACACGGTGGTTTTAAGCCCAAAGCGGAGTCGTCAAAGTACCCTTTAGGCTGTACTTTCTATAACTTCACCGGTATGTAATATGATGGCAAAGTACCTTACACATTAAGCTAAGCAGTACTGGAAAAAAATGAGCTCAACATCTCGTGCTTGAATCATCATACATCATATTTTACCTCACTGGTATCTTCTCTCCCATATAAGGTTCCTGTTGAAGGATTTCCAGGATTCTCGCACGAAGAGCATGAATTCCACTGGCACTGGTGCTATCATTGTCTCCTTCTTGACCTTTCAATAATAAATGACATCAAACAATAAGTACCGTTAAGAGCAACCAAGGAGGAGCAGAACTTTCTCTTTGGACTTTCGATGCAATTTTGATGGCAACTATGATCAAGAGTATGATCAACAGTTTCGTATTCGGAGAGGTCTCTCTCCGCTGTGGCACTCAACTTGTAATTTACTTTTTTCTGCCATGAATTATAAATTTCACCAGTTAAAGATAATTTGGTTAACGGAAACATTCTCCATAGTATTAAAATATGCAATCCGGGTTAATACAACAAGAAATGAACCAAATAAAATAGCGGAAACTCATACTAAAAAATTCCAGGAATGACAGAAGCACCAAGAGGATGCCAGCATGACTAGTAGGAAAATATCCAGATTGGGAACAAACCGATGCCATGAATAAGATGTGAAAAAATCTACTAGAAAATCTCCCGTGAATCCAATCAACTTTATTTAACGATGAGTTTGTCTGTTCTCGATAGAAATGAAAGTAAACCTCATGAACACATGATGTTGAACCTAAGTACATGATTTACCTGTTTGACAATTTCTTCGAAATGTAAAGAAATTCCAGATTTTCCAAGCAAATGATCTGCCAGCTTGTGTGTTATCAATACAGAAGAAAGGTCTGATCACGTGCTTTCCACATTCCTTACTGGAAATCTCACGGTGTATCTTAGATGTTACATCCTTAGTATCTTCACAAGGCTTGTCAGCATGGGTACCGACAATGAACACCGGGGGCCGGAGATAGGGCAGGTTAGAAGTTTCAATTTTTTCCTCTCCAGTTGGTCTCATATTACGAACTGTCATGAGCCACGAAAGCAGATTCTCCAGATTTGTCTCATTGTTCGGGTTCTCCAAAGTTACTTCATGAGTTCCCTGTCTGACACATGGCTGAGCTTGGGCATTCAGTGGCTTGCTAAGGTTGTGAACTACAATGTATACAGCTCTTGACGAAAGAAATACCGGGTGAGCAGCATAGTACAGATGTTGACCCGCAAAATCCCACACATCTGCAGTTATAGTGGTTCCTTCCTTAATATTTTTACTTTCTACATCCACACCTTCAAGGACCATGTTCTTTAAGAGTTGATCAGCATGTTTTTTAACGGCATTAGGAAGAGCGGTTGCGTTGATACCCATTTCAAACTTTCTGCTTGGAGTCATACTGTAATCAGAACTCTTCCCTTTCTCTCCTTGACGAATTTCACTTGACGACGATCTATCTGCAAACTTAGTGGCCGAGTCCTCTTTCAGAAACACCTAAGATTTTGAAATGAGACGAAAAATAATGTGGATACCAAACTGCGTAAGAAATTGCATGGTTCATGCATTCCCATTTACACAGTCAGTGTCGATATCTATCTCGTTATGTCAAAGCAATGAAATAAGCGTTTTAAGTGTAAACCGTTTTTACATTATTCTATGCGTTTCATACCGAAAAAATCAAGGTTCAAAGTGAAAACGTAGGAAACAGACCTCATCAGCGACAGCATCTTTAGTGCTTAATTCTTTTTCTGACTCCACTTTTCGTTCCTCCTTAGGCTGGGCCCATGTTGAATTCATTCTGGAGTCTTCCTTCTTACTACCAACAATCGTGTGATACCGTTCTGTGGCTAACATTTTTGCTATGCATGTTTTATATTCCGAACATTCAGATAAACTTGACTTGTTGGAAGTTGGAGTCCAGTTCTTAATCTGGTCAACTTCAATTTCAAACTTTGACGGCTCAATTTCGATTCCGTCCGTACTTTGTTCCTTGAAGTCAAATGGCAGACCTAAGAGCGTCTTCTTCAAACTTGTTTTACCAGCACGATCCTGGCCAACCAATACTATGCGACCTCGATAAACATTCACAAATCCATCTCTAAGGGCCTTTTCATAAACAATTTTTGCAGAATGACCTTTCGCCAAAATTTCGGAAGGGGCTACAGCTGCAAGCGAGGGAAAAGGAAACGTTAATATTACATTATATTTCACATTATTATTAATAGACTTCCCTATAACTGCACAATTCAAAAGCTCTCTCCAACCGCAAATTGTAGAAAAAAAGAACAGTTCTGCAGTAAATGGTCGAACTATGAATACAACACGGGTGAGGACATTCTTATAATGAACTACGATGAACATTAAATCGGCTGTCAAAAGATTAATTTAAATGATTCAAGCAATAATAACCTTCAAGCAAGGTTCTTTTTTAAACTATGAAATACCTGAAAAAGGGTTTTACACTGTAAAGTACATTAAAACTACGTTCAACAACAAAAAAAGTATGATTTCTACTGCTACATCTTCTTCAATAAAATACTCCGTGACAGTAGAGCCAGATGGATTTGCTAACAAATTTTGATCAAACACTCGCACGAATCGAATTCCTTTCAAATAACAAAGAGCATAAGCAAGCAATCGTAATTAGCAAAAGGATGTTTGAAGATTGTGTTTATGGCAATATGGATCTCTACCCAACGATGGAAAAAAAGGCTTGACCTTTGACCTACTTCAGGCTCTCATCCGTTCATCCGTACAGAGAAGTCCATCTTAAAACACCAAACTAAGTTAAACATTAATGCAGCCATCACGCCACACAATCGTACCCACAAGTTGACATTGCACACGAGTATGCTAAACATCCATGGTAATAGTTAACACCTACCTGCAATGTCCATCAAGACTCTTCTTTTAGTTCTATCCATGTGCTTAACAAGACTTCGAATTTCCTCTAGTCTGAGAGGATTTCCTTCCACAAACAGTTTTTCAAGTTTAGAGAGTTCTCTAACTACACCGAGCTCCTTCAGTTGGTTATTTCTCAAATCCAGCTCTCGAAGTCTTACCAGGCATTTCATACTTTCAGGCAGGGAGGACAGTCTGTTGTCATTTACATATAAGTACGTCAGGTTTACCAAGCCTAGTGCAATATCAGGAAGCCATGTAAAATTGTTTTGGCTCAAATTCAGCACTCGAATATTTGCAAGTAAATGGTGCCGTGGGGGAATAGCTGTAATCAGGAAGTCATACCGCGAAATCCTGTACAAATTCCTGTTACTTAGATCCAACGTTTCCTTTCTCGTAGCAATTCCTTGGTCGATGACGGATATGGCTGCAGTTAAACGTTCCGCTGCAAAATAGGATTAGAAAAAAAAGTTACGCATCACATCGTAATTCACTGTCTGGAGCTGGAGTTCTATACTAAGAAAGATAAACAAAGCTTTGAAAAATTAATAACTCTCGTTGAGGTACCAGGAATAACCTTGTTTTGACACTATGAACAAAACTTTATACAGTTACAGGTAAAAGTTACCTTACAACGTATGGGGAAGAACCTCAATAAAGCGAAATCCTCGTTATAACGAACACAATCCAGAAGCCCAAAGGTATAATATACCCCGATATAACGAAAAAATGTAAGCACGAGACAAAAGACAAATGCAAAACAGATCAACAACAACCAAAATTATTTAACAGCTCAACGTAAATGCCGACACTGACACTATCGACATATCTACAGATCTGCTTCATCCTCTTTGTCTCTCATTAGTCCTATTAACTTCTTTATTTTTGAAGACGTCATGTTCCCTACGGGGACTCTTCAAAGAAAGTTTTTGGAAGATCTTTTCAAGCCGTTTAACAGATGACTTGACTCTAGCCAGTGGTTGGCATGAACTCTTTAAGATATGGTTTACCTGTCATGTGGAACATCATGAACGAAATCGCTGATGTTTAACGAAGCCCAGCTAGTTTAAAAAACACGTACTATTAGGAAATTTCAAATTGCAAAGGGAGCTTTTTCTTTACTCAAGTAAACTGGCGTTAGTAAAACGATAGGCAGTCTGAGAATGCACGCGGCTACTGATATAACAATTATCACATGATTGAAAAGAAATAAAGGTTGTATAATGACACTTGAAGGTGGTGTTGCTGGAGATTTGTCTCACATGCAAAACAGAAAACCTCCTGCATCCCATATATTTACCAGAGACCAGTAAAAAGTGATAAGAACGACAACAGATTCTGGAAAGCGTTAGAAGCCCCCATGGTTCTCGAAACTATGAACATTACGAGAAAAGCTTGACATCTGACATTACTTTATGGGGCAATGCTAGGCAAAAAGCTGCAATGGACTAGCAATACTTCATCGTGGTGGGAGTAGCAATTCTCCAAGTCACTTCGCGCCAAAATAATCGTGATAAGCTCTTGTGCCACTTGACTCGAGTGAATAGGAAATTCCACATACCTACTTTGCAGAACAGGTCTTCAACATTTTCACCACTCATTGCTGACACTTCCATGAAAATTTCAATAATATCGATTCCATCAGCATAACTCTGAGCTTCCTAAAAGAACAAATTCTGATAAAGTTGAAGTCTCCAACTGCTCAATAACTACGTGTACAGGCTGCTTTTCTAGAATAATATGAAGTTAGTTTCGCGAGTATGATAAAAACTGAATTTAGATTTTACAGCAAATAGCCTACACTATGGAGCCACAGTTGATTGTGCAGTCTGATCATTCGATTGCAACTGGCCTTAGGAAGGACTGTTGTTACTAGTGGTGATTGTCACGGTCGTTCTGCCATGATGTTATTGACTGTAACACTCTGGTATAGCATAAGTCGTGCACGACTGGTTACTTCCGAAATCATAGACAAATAAGGTAGTTCTGGTCGGTCCGTTTGTTATATCATTCTCGTGAAAAACTATGGTGCCAATGTCAGATTGCTGACATCTGTGTGACGGGCATGGAGTTGTTGGGGTCGGTTAAAACTGAAGAGGTCGGTGTTTCAGCAAATAGGATGTCAATTGCCCGCAATCGTTGCTCCATACACTTTCCGTCTCACAAATACGATTTCAAAAGACTCGTAGGGTGTTCCCATGTATCAACGGTCCCAGAATGGGTGGAGTGACACGCTCGTGTTTGTCGGAAATCTTAAGGATTACCAATGGAATATTTTTGCCTTATTACACGCACTTTTGTACGCGTGTTTAATAAGATCCGTTTGACTGATCTACACTAACGTAAGTTCACATTTTATGACACGCAGTGTGCGTGTTCCGCGCTTGCAGTGCGGTACTCGTGAGCGGTAAGACACTTGAGCGGTACTGTGGTACAATGGCATCATATAAATATGGACAAATCAATTACCTCAGAGGACACCTCCCGTCTGCTCTCAAGATCTGCTTTACTCCCCACAAGTGCTACAAAGTCAACTCCCTCGACCCGCTTAGAGAAAATGTCAACCCACTCTTTTGCGCTCTCAAATGTACATCTCTGTGTTATGTCATACAAAACCAGAGCAACAAATCCACGGGAGAAGTTATAAAAATCTAGATAAAGGTTCATTTCCAAATGAGGACAATCCCATATTCGAAGTTGCACTCTCAACATGCCATGACGCAGATATACTTCATTCCTAACAAACTCAACTAAAAGTAGAAATGAACACAAATTTAAATTCAAATAACATTTTGGATAAGAGGTACATCACTGAACTCCCAAAAATATAATTTGATCGCTTGTATGCTCATTACGAAACGTTTACCTCACCTCTCCACATGGGATATTCTTGGAAATCAGGAAAACGCCCATAAACACATCTATCAAACAAGCTCGATTTTCCCACAGATGAACTTCCTGTTTCATAATACATAGCCACAAAAGAAATTTAAAAACTTAAACACAGATTATCATGAGAACCGTATTTACATTAAATGTTTGCAGGGGATTAAAAATTGGAATATAAAAGGAACAGACTTGAAGCAAAATGTTTAATGTTTGCAGATGGTCTTCGGTTTGCCCAGGTAGCAATCTTGTATGGGCAGTTTTTCTTTGCTTTTCAACCATCAAATATCTAAATAAAAACTGGATATAAACAAGTGACTTTTTGTCAATTATCAAATCACTGACTAAGTAATTTATGGACATCAGGTACCACAGATAAAATTTAAATCAACAATTGTACAGGTGCTTTTTGAGACATGTATGATGATGTACATACATATCTACTTATTTTCTCTAATAACTTGAAAATGGACATGTTTTTCAGTTAAATGATTTACTTACTAATAATTTATGACATAGGAAACTTTCAAAATAATCCATGCTAAGGTAAGAGGAACTAAAAAATAAAGTTGCCGGTATGCTGCTGATTTAAAATTCATTTTGTTTCCACTTACCCTGGAGCACCACATCAAACTCCAATGGAATTCTGAAGCGTAATGCCATCAGTGACTATCAAGAATGACACAAAGCCTTTCACAATAAATAAGTGACTCTATGACTTAATTTGTGTGTTAATAGATATTATTAAAAACTGGATCATTGGATATTTGTAATTCAATACTTTTTATTGGCTTAGCCATTATGGTATATGAGCCAATATACCATAATCTAATATCTGTACATTGTAACATACGCACCTCGTTGGCTATCTATCATCTCATATCCAATGCGCACTCATGGAATAATTGTTAAATAACCTTTATGAATCCACCTTCTCCCTGGTATATACCAAACAATTCTGGTGATCTGAGGTAAGCAGACATGTAGATTGTCACCGGTAAGTAATGTAATTACCACGAGTGGTAATGTAATGTGTCATAGTTGAATTTATCAAACTAGTTTGATTTGTATCTTTTTCTTAAATCAAAGGAGTACAGAAGAGTTTCTGAAAAAAAAGCATCTGCAAATTAAAAAAAAAAAAAAAACATTTGAGATAATTTTGACCAGTAAAGGAACGGCACAATGAAAAAATTCCATTTATTAAATTACACTTAAAATCACTCTATCAAACAGTCACAGTAAACTTGATAAGACACCTCCATTCCACCCACTCTTATTTAAAAACAGTTCCTTTTCAAGTCAGTTATGACTACAAGCCTACAGACTACAAGCCTAGTGGCTCATTTTCCCAAAGATTATTTTCCAATTTAGAGAACATTTAAGATAGTAAGTAAACAAGGTAATGTGACATTACACTTTCTGTGTTTTCTAGAAATATTTTATAAAGAAAAATAGAACATTTTCTGTTTTCATCTTAAACTCGGAGAGTTGGGAGAATTCTTGAATGTTATGAAAAACCTTGACTGCATCTGATCTGGTTTGCATTACCTTTCTAGAATTCCTCCATTACCCCCTCAAAGCGAGTAAATAACAAAAAAGTTTGTAAAAGATGCTTAATTACCCAAAGCCTTCCCAAAAGTTAATTTTAAAGAGAGCAGGCTCCTTTCCACCCCACATAATTACTTTCCAGAAAGTAAATTAATGTGCATTACTTGATTGATTATATCCCTTTTTTACAATACTTCTACCTATAGGAAGGGAATGTTGTTTGTTAACTGATCCCCTACATTTAGTCATATTTTACACACTACAAAAATACAGAGCACCAAAATGGCCATACTAAACGATTCCAACTTTTGCTCATAATTTCCTTGCCCCTTTGGGACTCAGAATATATATTGTTATACCACCTATATGTTAAACCATCAAATAAGGTGGAACTCGATGTAATTAAGTGGGAATATGGTTTTGCATTTAACAATTATTCCATGAGCACACATTGGATATGAGATGATAGATAGCCAACGAGGCGCATAGCGCCGAGTTGACTATAATCATCTCATAACCAACAAGCACAAGTGGAATAATAGTTTTATTAAAAACTGCCAAATTCCCCCCACTCCCTGAGTTTAAGATGAACACAATAAATGTTCTATTTTACTTTATGAAATATTTCTAGAAAACACAGAAAGTGTAATGTCACAACCTTGTTTACATACTATCTTAAATGTGGCTGATTGTTTTATTAAAAACCGCCTCCCAGTTAGCTCAATTGGTTAGAGCGCTGGACTGTTGTGCGGGAGGTCGAGGTCAATGGTTCAAGCCCCAGCAGGACCAACACTGAAGGTCTTAAAATAACTGAGGAGAATGCACTACCTTTCTATAATATCAAGAAATGGATAGACATTCTAGTCTTCTCGGATAAGGATGAATAAACCGTAGGTCCTGTCTCCTGCATCGATTAATTAGTTAATTTGGTTAGGCAGGTGACATTAAAGAACCTACTCACGAGATTACTGTGATGTGGTCTGGCCTGTTTACTGGGAATTGGGGGGGAGGGGGCATCTTCAAATAAGTTTCCTTCGATTGTTTGCAAACTCCTGATGCAGTCCAACCAAAGTCCCCCGAAAAGTGTTGTGATGCGCATTTGATCATATCCACAAGTCATGTTAATTTGTGCAATATAAATATTAAATTATTATTATTATTATTATTGATGTTAAATCAAATTTTTAAATTTTTAATTATTAAATTTTTTAGCTCCCTCTTTTATTTTAAGCTAACACGTATGCTTACCATATTTGTAGATTATGGTATATTGGCTCATATAACATAATGGTATATACCAGTGAATTGCATTATCCAATGATCCAGTTTCATAAATTGTTTTATCTTCATAGGACATCCTTTTTCCCCACAGATGAGAACATGATCTCCCCAATGGCTAATATAATAATTCCATTAAAAACGCCTCCATAAGACTTCTGCACACAAAGTAACAAAGAAAGGAGAACTGAATGCCAAACTCAGATTATGTGACTACCATAAACATAACATGCACACAGGTTAATAATTCACAGGTTAATGTTCATGAAGATAATTCTCTGCGTCAAGCTATCATGCGCACAGTTTAGGGTAAAAACTTAGATTATTAATTTATTTTATTCTGCAGAGGATTGAGTTAATTTAAGGTTTTTGGAGAGGCAAGCAACTACTAAAGTCCAAAGTAGTTGTTAACAAATGATCAAATTTATATGTGCAGGTATGGATAACAAAGAAATAACCAAGTAGTGGACACTTCGATCAACCAGCCAGTCAAATCAGCTGCACTACATGCATGGCTATTATATACTTTCAGGTGGCTACATGCTCTGTCTGTTTGCAATCATTTTCAATGCTTGATTTATTTGTTTTTGTCAGTACTTTTCCTTCATTGATTTAAAATTTTACTGGCATTTATAAAGTCTAAAGAGCTTAAATAATGAAGGAAGAGTGTTCAGCACTTTAACTCTGAGAATTTTAAATTATTCATTGTCCCAAAAGTTCTTCAGTTTCCCTTTTGTTTTGATTTGAACTAGTAGTTGTCATAACAACAAAATCATGCATTTCTCTTTATAAGCCCTCAGAACTGCATTAAGAGTTGCTCAGAGATTAATCAACCACTCTATTGGGCCAATCATAGAAGTCCAGAGGACTCACTAGCTCAGTTTCTAAGATCTAAACTCTCCTTTGCAAGACTC
This sequence comes from Stylophora pistillata, assembly GCF_964205215.1. NCBI lineage: Eukaryota > Metazoa > Cnidaria > Anthozoa > Scleractinia > Pocilloporidae > Stylophora > Stylophora pistillata. Next base: position 36,045,417 of record NC_142520.1, read on the forward strand.
TTAATATTTTCACATCAGAAGGTAAGCTTAACCCAGGCTACTATGATCTAGTTGCCACCCATGCAGTCTGAAACTGATCATGATGAGCCAAATTACTGCAATGAAACATGAAAGATCACACTTTGTTCACCTCAAAAAATCTGAAATTCCCACATAAACAGAAGAAAGAATGGGTCTGATCTGCTCATTGTAGTCTGCTTGTCTGCTACAGACCCTTTAACTCCCAGAAGTGATTAGTTAACATGTAATTTCTCCACACTATATCGTTACATTATTTAGCAAACTAGTCATGAGAAAACTGAAACTCATGACAAAAGGTAGTACTCTTGATCAAACACCACATCCTTGTAACTAATTTACAAAGAAATGTGTAGCAGCTAGAGGGGAGAATTAACCATCAGATCAAGGGAGTTACAGGGTTAAGAAGACCTATTTAAGTGACGAAAGATTGATTGAAATAAGAGACATTTTGAAGAGTTGTCTAAATCATAAAATAAAGATTGGAAAATTTTCCATAAAACCCCAAAACAAAGCCGCAGTTCCAATTTTTTGATTGTTTTCTTTATCCAAGAACTGTATGCATAATGAAGTATGCCACTGCGCAGAAATCTTACTAAAATAATTATCAGCTGACTGTTGTGACTTGGTACCTTGGTTGAAAAAAACAAAGTATTAAGGAAATCAGCATGCTACTATTAAGAGAAAATTTCAGCCAATAAATTTCAACTTTCTGTAAATTAACTGAATTAACAGAACATAAAAGCAACTCAAAATCAAACAAATAAACACTCTGACAACTTTGAATATCGCTCACAAGTTTCAATTGTGCTTCAGTGCATTCTCCGTGCGCATCTAACTTGTGAAGACTTGAGTACTGACTAAATAGCTCGTTGCTTGAAATTTCATGTGCCACTCGCCACTCAGAAAAATTTTGTGTTTATCAATTGCACGTGTCTACATAGAACAAGGTTTAGACAACCTGGCCAAATATTTGGGTTCCACGATTTTAGAACGGGAAATATTGTTGAGGTTTGCACGTTTTTAATGCGAGGAATATCGCGTTCATGGAATGAAGTGTAAAAATGTGAGTGTTTCGACTGTGGAATTACTTACGCTTAATTAAAGAGCGAGGAATACACGATAATCTGTCTTAAATTATTTATTCATCAGCGCGCACAGATAAATGTCAGCGTCTTGAAGGTGGAATTACTTATAGGCTTTTACCCAAGGCTATCGATCTCAAAGAAAGAGGAATGTACAATCCCCTGGCTTAGATTATTTATCATCGAGTACCGCGTACCAAAAAACGAAGAATGCACCATAATGTGTCTTCGTTATTACGGCGTACAGCGCACCGCGTAACCAGCACAAAAGAGTGCTGCGCCATTTTGAATTCATTTGTCCATGAAATGAATCATATTCTTATTCAAATAAATTAATTTCTGGATACCGCGTGGTCGGCTGCGTGGAATTTACTTGGAGTGACGGGATATTCTGCAGTTAAGCCCAAATTCCTTACATCGATTGCAATAATTACTTTGCAGTTCTACCTTACATTAAGCTTAGTTACAATGTATATATGAAGTTCATATTTATCAGATTTATCATCACGGGTTTATTACGAATCAACTTAACGGCCTGCTCCCAGATGGCTTGTTAGCTCAATTGGTAGAGCGCTGTACTAGTATCGCAGAGGTCAGTGGTTCGAATCCCGTACAGGCCTGATTTTTTTCAGGTCTGATTTTCGCTATTGCATAAGAGCTCTCTACTGCGAGGATCGTGCATCATACGTATTAAGCTTAGTATTCATTAAATACATCTTACCTCAGCAGGAGAAACTACAAACTGTACAGGAGCGAGAGATCATGACCAAACTTTGACAAAAACGGCCTAAAAATTCGCGTAAACAGCAGATAATAAGTTGAGTAACACTTCCGCCCAATTTGCATTGCCTGGCAGCTCAGCGTTTACTCCTACCCAATGAACTAACCAATGAACGAGCCCCAGCCAGTTGGACCTATGCGTGACTTTGAGTTAATAGTGGTCACGCGAAGTTGCTACAAACGAGATCATAAGGACAATCAAAGACTATTCCAAGACGAATTGACTGACAGATCGAAAAGGACAATTTATCCAATATTTAGGACTCACAATCATGAATATAGATCTCAAGATTTATCACACTATACCTCGTTTACGACAATTTTGAACCTGTTCGAGTGGACCTTCAGCTTTCTAATGTTGAATAAACAAATAAAAATTACCTCAGTTTAAACGCTAGTTTGCTTTTCCTTGTTTTTTTGTTTTACTATTTTCCTAACCCTACTCTTTTTTTTCCCTCTTTGTTTCTTTTTTCTGCGTCAATCGTCAACTTAATTTGTTCTTACGAAGAAGATGAACAGGTTGGAAAGCTGACCGACGTAATTGAAGAAAGGGGGTATAAGCAGGAGCCCATTACCCGGAGCTTCCATCTCAGTTGTACCCTTGAGTCAACCCTGTCCCGTATCTTTTTATTTTTAGAACTGAGATATCTGCGGGGATTCTTTAATCTTTCCGTGCTTTCCGCCATTATTGAAATAATCTCGTGCGACCTGCATGTGACACAACAGAGACGTAACACAATAGAGACGACAGCTCTCTTATGATTGGCTATTATAAAAACACCCGCGGAAACCGCCGTGGGAGATGCTTCTAAAAATAGAAAGATACGGGACAGGGTTGGCTCAGAGGGTCAGTATGAAAGATGGAAGCTCCGGGTAATGGGCTCCTGGCATAAGACCTATTTTCTGTGTACACGAGCATGAGAAAATGACCCCTTTCAATCGATAGAAGAGGCTGGATAATTATTCTTGCAGAGGCTAAGATGTTAGGTGTCACCTTCTCCGTCGATCTTAAATGGAACACACATGTAGATGAGACAGTAAAGAAAGTCAACAAGCGGCTTTACTTCCTACGCCATTTAAAGCGCGCCCAGGTTAAGTCTAAGGAGCTCGTTTTATTCTATCTTACATGTATTAGATCTGTTATAGAATACGCATGCGCTCTCTTTCACAGCAGCCTACCTCAATATCTATCAGTTGTTTTAGAAAGATGCCAGAAGCGCGCATTACGTATAATTTTCCCTGATAAAGAATATGACGAGGCGCTAGCGTGCACTGGGCTTATCTCCCTGCATGAGCGGCGCGAGAATATTTCCAACAAGCTCTTTTCTAACGTTCTTGTACCAGGTCACAAGCTGCATAAGTTCCTGCCGCCCAGGAATGTATCTAGGGTGGACTTAAGGAAAAAGCGCGCTTTTAATTTACCTGTGGTCCGTACGAACAGGTACCGCGATAGTTTTATCTTTCATAATTTACGCACGCTTTGTATGAGCTGACTCTATCCATGTTACCTAATTTTAATATTTTAAAAGTATGTTACCATTTCTTATATATTTCTTAAATTTGCAAATGAATACGTAATTCAACCTTTGGTTGCAATGTCTTTCAAGTAAATAAACTATCTAAACTATCTAACTATCCAAACAGAGGGAGGAAAACCCAAGGACTTAGAAAGTATCCTCAAAGCAAAGGCGAGAAGCAGCATTAAGGATCTAGTTATACAGAATCGGGACCCTGCCTCTCGAAACAGCTCTACGGAGCGTTGAAATGGAGTTGTGCCAACGGCTGTCCACTCAGGCACTCAGTCTCTCTCTGCCAAGTGAAGCTGGTCACAATTAATCACCGAAGGAAAGGATTAGCAATCTCATCTCAGGTGGGAAACCGAAGTGTTTTGTGATTAACAAAAAATGTCCAGCCTGACAAGGCAACCTTACCCGCCAAGGCGAGAAAACTTCAGAAGTTGCAGCTCATCAACCGATTACATGCTAATATTGAACTTCTAGATTAAAGGTAAAATAGTAAATTTGCAAAAGTGTTTACGTTCAGAGAGTGAAGGTCTTACATTACCGTAGACTATAATTTCTGAAATTCTAATTGGATACAATTGGATACACATTTTTGTCGAGGCGTCCTCTTAAAGTAATAAATTAATAGTCGTAGAATTAAAAACTTAATAACAAATTGTAGCAATTTACAGAGATATCTTAAGCGATGTGTCGTTTCTCTCATGGAACAATATTTGGAAGCGTAAAAAATGACACAGACTGGGCCGCAGTGATTTAATGCAAAGACAAAAAACTTGTCTTTTAGAAGTTGGACACGAATTTCCCTTTAACAAGTCTTTTTAAAAATTTCACAGTTAAGTTATTGGTTAGCTGTAGTGAGTTTCATGATGCAGTTCTCACTAAAATATAAACACGGTCTATATATTTCTTTAGGAGATTTAAAAATCAACGTTTTCATTGCAACACGAAACCTACCCTAATTTTGGTTTTCCCTAGCAAAGGGCCATCTACCAAAAATTTCCTTGCTAATTCATTTTCTAATAAAGGAACTTACATAGTATGCATTATGCACCTACCAAAAAGTCATCTACCTAAAGTTTCCTAGCTAAATTATTTTCTAATAAAGGAACTTACATAGTATACATTATGCACGAATACAACAATTCCATTCAACGCATTTTCCCGAGGATCATTTTTCGCCGTCTAAACGTTCGATCGATGTGGTTGTAAAAGCTATATCCCAAGTAATCAGGCTAAAACCTTTATGTACATGAAAACACGATTGGGTGAGAAAAATCCGTTACTGTGACCATCCATTTCTTGAATGAATATAGAGAGCAGCTGCTGCCAGAGTCTTCCTTGTGGGGGAGGGGTAAATAAGGACTACTCGTTATCATAAGGTATTTAGACGCAAAAGTTTCCTAAAAATTAATTAACTCCAAATATTCAGCCGAGTATTGATAGCAATTTCTAAAAATAAATTATCTCTTTCAAATCAAAATACTGATGAAACCACCAAAAATCGATAGCAGCAGTATCATTGACAAAGCTCATCCAAACCGAACAACCGACGACCTCTAAAAAGTTATGTTTCATCTGCAGCTGATATTTTTTGTCGAGCACATGGTTATATGAAAGAAAATATCTCCAAATTAACACCAGTATTTAATGGCTGCCTTCTGATTCTTTGTGGAAGTCTTGCCGATTTGAAGCCATGTCGGTTTGTGTAACTTTAGCCTGTAAACGCAACGAAAAACACCGCAATTAGAAAACAAGCAAGAGTTTCACAGTTTCATATCCAAAAAAATGGTTTTCCGCATAGGGGTTGGAATTGGGAAAGTTAAAATTATGGAAGTAAAAGAGAACCTCGAGAAAAACAATGGGAGCAAAGACAAGGATCGACAAGAAGTCAGCCCATCATATGAGAGGCAAGGCCTCTCGGTTAGCTCAATGGATAGAGCGCTGGACTGTTGTGCGGGAGGTCGAGGGTTCGAGCCCCGGCCGGACCAACACTCAAGGTCTTAAAATAATTGAGAAGAATTTGCTACCTTTCTATAACATCAAGAAATGGTTAGATATTCTAGTCTTCTCGGATAGGGACGAATAAATGGATTACTGTGTGATGGATGTCCTCCCCTGGGGTGGGATGGGTGGGGAGGTGAGATCGATAGACTGAAGGGGCTGCCAGTGGCGCCTGATATGCTGACGTCTGTTCTCAACCTTACACTGCACCCGTAATTCAGCCTCTGGGCTGCAAGTGATCAGATATAAACTATATTCATATTCATATAACACGAGTCACAACGGGTAAGGCGTACATGAGGTCTCACCGACTTCATACTCAGCAGGTGTGATTCGTGAACACTTCTGACTGCTTTGCAAAGTTCTCTCAGCGAGTGACTCTTGTTCAAATACAAATAGCTTATCTTAGTATAGCTAAAAACTGGATAAATGAATGTTAAATTTGCTTTTCAGACGTTGTCTTCGGTTGCCATCTTTTCACTACAAACAAGAAATGATCAGTTCCAAGTAACACTGCATGCTACCAGTTAAATTCCAAGCCAAGATACTCTTCATTCAGGGCTAACATTAAACAGAAAGTAAATGGAGAAAGAATATAGTTTTAAGTTTAATTTATGATTCTGTGCGACTTATAAAACGATGGCAAAAGTGCATTTTAAGTCCCTGAAGACGCTGCTGTGTCGAGCAAGTAAGGAAGTGGAAAGCTTACTTCATTCCCTCTGTTAAATCTGAGTACTCGCAAAGATTCGAGAATAGTTCAAAGTCCGAGTGTAACAACTTCAGTTTTTGTCATCATTTTCATATTGAACAGTAGGTGTACTGTACTTCTCCATTCTTACCTTATATGGGTTGAAGACTGACATAGTGTACCTCATGAATATGTCCCAGTACTAGTGGCTTGCTTTCGTCGACAGGACAATGTGGCCTGACGACTACATCATTGTGAAGACTGCTGACCACATGAATGCACGTTTTAAAGAAATTTGCTGCTGCACAGAGAATGAGGTGGTCACCCCAAGCGCCATCTTGTTCAACATATGCCAGGTAATCAGCCCACGTTTTATGTCCATGGACAAAGTGAGACAGGTCTGTTCCATCCGGCTATAAGAAGAAACAGCAATAAATACTTAAACACCAAAAAGCATTTGGAAAGAGCCAAGTACAATTCAAAGATATCGTCACAAAAAGGCACCCTCTTCACCGGGAGTAAAATGTTAACCAAGTCCTAAATGAAGAAAGGAAGACATAGTCGCTTAAAGATATCGTCTAGACCGGTAGGTGGGTCTTTAAACAAGTTCGCCTCATTTAGAGCCGAGCTAAACTGACGGTAACACATTGATTCTAACAGGCATATTTCTCTAAGCGTGCGACTAACATAACTAAGAACAACATTTTGCAAGAGAGTCCTTCTGAATACATGAGAGTATGCATGGAGAGAGACTACGTTTCCTCTTGCTTACGACATTGAAATCCACGGTAAGAGCTCTCCACACAATCCTATATAGGGTGACTGTCTTATCGACCTCTTGGAGAAGACACTTCACTGTCAAAGTGCCTCTCTCCACGAGTGAGTAGACAAGTAAACACAGGGAAAATTGTCAGGCCAACCTGAAAACATGCTTGCAGATATCTGTGTGAAAAGGACTAGTGTCCCAGCGAGGAGTAACAGTTCACGTTACGGATAGAGAAATAAACACAGCAGCAAAAACTGATGATCAACCCCAAGTTCTCTTTACCCATGTAGCTTAAAGTAACTCACCAGTTTTGGGTTTTCCTTGAGGTACTGAACTAAAGATCGTCTCAACTGGCCATGTTGGGTTTTGATTCCGTTGACGGTTTCTAGCTGTTCTGACAAGGCATGGAACATGCAGTTTCCTGACCCTTGATTGTCAGAAATTCTGAATCCCTTATCTGATACAATCGTTGTTAACTCTTCTGTCAAGTTAGTGTTGCTGTCGACCTTGCTTGTGCAGATTTGCATCCTCTGAAGATTCTTGATGATTCGCTCAAGCAGCCCTTGAAGAAAAGTCGTATTAGGTGTTTTTCTTTGAATCATAAACTCTAGTTGGAAGAGAAGGTTTCAATTATGACAGAGAAAAAAATCCATCACATCTGACACCGAAGTTTAAGTTTTCATAAATATCTTTTTTACCCACTAGGACCTCTTTCGATATGGGTACAACAAGCTGTGTGAAACCTTTTTAAGATCTGGCTTAGTGGCCCCGACTAAACTGCCAGTGGTTTACTATTCGTCCAAATAAGGGCTGCGAGGGACAGTTATTCAATCAGGTACTCGGATTTACTTTGTATGGAGGGCGCTACCATCAAATGAACGAGATCTTTCTTTATCAACAGGATCATGTATGTACAAATATTTAATGAGGACACAAGTTGATCTAAAATTTTCAATGAGAGGGACAGGGTTCTTCTTTCAGCTACGAGGGAATACTTTAATATTGAAAAATACAGCAGGGAGTTCTTATTCAGGCCAATAACCATGTTAAATAAAATAAACAAACTCTACCTTCTGATTCGAAAATGAGAAATAGTTTTGGAATAAAAAGTCGCAAGTAATAGCCTAGACTTTTCAGTTAACACCCCACAATGCTGTTTTTTTTTTTATCATAAAAAAATTGTTATTTTGTAACGAAAGCAATAATTGCATTGTGAACAGCCGGAGCAGATAACTTTTAACGTGACCTCATTATACAATATTGAATTTAGATAAAGGTTTTTTCGTCTTGTCAAAAGCGTGGGACAGAGAAAAGTATTCTGAGTCCCTATGAAGAATCGAATCTCAGACCTTTGGATTCCGCGCTCCGATCCACTACCGCAGAGCCACAGAAACTCTATGGCGAGCAAGGCCATTACGAATTTCACATAAGACAATCGTTCAGCATACTGCTAGGATCGGCAATATCGATAGCATTATGTTTTTTAAATAGAATACGAAATATGCAAAGTTTTACCGAGCTAAAAAACCCACCATCTTTATTATTCTATCTACAATGTTAACTTTTTCAGGCTTTAAAATAAAGGTTTATTAATGTATGGATAACAAAATTTTTTTAGAGGGTTCTTTCTTTTTCTTTGCTTTCTTTTTCTTTGTTTCTTTATTATAGTTTGAAATTAAAAAATTTCAAACTATCCATAAGACTTTGTTTCAGAAACCTATTTCCTGGTACAAGATGTTGTCACATCAATGTGAGGATGAATGCAGGATAGAACAACACAACGCTTTCTTTAAAACGAAATATAATCATCATCAACAGACCTGCATCATATACTTTGTGCCACATCTTATCCAGAAGAAGGTCACACTGCTTCTCCCAGCTAAAATGCTCTTCATATGCTGCCCTAAGTCGTTCAATTACATGAAGACGTTGGGATCTCTTTATTTTTCGGACACCAGCAATTGCCTCAGCCCACACTTTGGGGTCCTCAGAATCAACCACAAAAGATTTGCCGGATGGTACAGTGCGCAGTGCGTCTCCCAATCCCGAGTTTCCACTAACAAGAATGGGAAGACCAGCCGACAAGGCTTCCAATGCGGTTAAACCAAACCCTTCCGTCCGGGATGGCATAATGCAGAGATCAACTTCACAAAAACACTCTTTCAATTTCTCCTTACTTTGCAAAAACTTTCTCACTGTCAGCTGTCGTCTAAATATGCCACTTTGCAGCAAGTTTTCCATAACTGCCTCCTGTTTTCCATCAGGTGCACCCACAAAGATTAGATGGTAGGAGTTGTCTCTCAGTTCAACCACTGCTTTGGCGGCGATATCATACCCTTTCAGATCGAAGTCCTCTGGATCACCACGACCAAAGGTCAACACTCTAAACTTTTCAGAGTCAACTGAAGCTTGTCTTAGGGTGGAAAACTCATTGAATGTGCCAGGAGTGAACGACATGATATCTTGCTGCTTCTCGCAGGAGCGAAGATAGGCTGAGTAGGCCTCCGTCAACTTGGGTCCTACTGCTACGACTAGGTTTGCCAATCTGCATAAGTCTACTTCAGCTGTAGTCTTCTCTTCTCCTCTGGCAATGGCTCTCGGGTAGTTTTTGAACATTCCAAGCTCTTCAGGCGCAGTATGTACTACTTGTACCCATTGGCAGCAGTGAGACTCTCTGATGATTTGTGCTTGCTTACCTAACTTGGCTCCATGACCCACGACCACGTCGATGATAAGGTCTTTCGGCGGGAAGCTCAACCAATCAAGAGGGTCGAAGCCTGGACGTCTCTCTGCCTCTTTGACGACAATCTTGTGACTTTTTGCAGCTCTCTTCTCTTCTTCAGAACAAGCAGATTGTGGAACCAGGAGAGTGACTTCCAATTCAGTGCGTTTGGCCAAAAGTATGGCAAGCTGTCTATTGATAGTGGACAAACCCCCCATTGACGAATTCCACTCATTGGCCAGAAGAGTAACTCTCAATCCTTTATTTGAATTTGTGGGGCGACTACCTATTGGTCCACCTTGTGAGGTATTTATCACTAACGGAGCCAAAACCTTTGGGAAAATTACCACAAAAAAAAATTAAGTCAAAGCTGGTCATTTTGCAAGTATGATACATAAAACAATTTTCATTGAAACAGCCTTATTTTGTCAAAAGAGTGTAACATCCTCTTTGCTATCACGAAAATGAAATACAGGTCGACAAATCTTTTGCAAACGGGTTATACGTATTCATTTATGTCTTGAATCACCAAAAAAAAGTGAAGTATGCAATTTCGCAATATAGAACCCCGTAAAGTACGTCTATTCGTCTATTCCTGGAGTATTTAGGATCCGAAGTAAGCTGTTTTAATCGTCCTATGGATTAGATATGAAAATATCTAATCCATAGGACGATTTTCTAAATTGAGTGTTCCGATTGGTACGATTGCCAGTGACTGAAATTCTTCAAAAACTGTGGCCCGTGGACTGTGGACTGTGGCCCGTAGGAGGCACTTTTAAAATGCGAGTAATTTGACGTATATCATTTTAATATTGAAATAGCACAATGCAATATAATTGCAGCTAACATAAATTATTTTGCAGTGGTTTCCGTTCCTTATCATAAGGGAATCACCAAGAATGCTTCATACCTCGTTTAAGAACCATTTCTCTTGCCCAGGAACTGTAAGTACTTTATTAGACATGCTTTCCATACATATCAAATCCTGTCCTTGTTTTAATTCAAGAAGGTGTAAGTAGTCATCTTCTGCACAGGACACTTGGTTGTGGTTTGTGCACTGGCGGCCTCCCTGCTGACAGTAGGGGCATTCAACACAAAATTGATGCTGCAACCTTCTCAGGTATGGAAACTCCTCTGACATCTTTTCTAAATCTTTCCTTATAAACAATCGCACACTTCTAGCAACTTCTGCTGAAGCTGAATGAGACAGTGGAACTGCTTCATCTTTAATTCTTTGTCTCAAGAGGATTTTTATGAACTTCTTTTTGCAAATCAAAATCATATCATGTATAACGCTTCCCTCCAGAACGAACCATGCACCATTCTGGTAGAGTTTTGGTTCCTGTGACGATCCATTCGCACTGCACCAGGACACTGATTTTGAGACAAGGCGAGTAAAGAGACCATGCGGTACAAAACCTTCTTGGAAATGAAGATACAAAGGACAGGGATCCGCAGGAGATGGTTCCATGTCACAAAGCTCTTTAGGTGAGGACCTCAGTTGACATGGGACAAAGTACTGAACGTCAGCCGGGGATGAAGAGTATTTGGCAATCAAACCAAACTGCTCCATCAAGTCTAAGATGTCTTCCTTGTTAACACCTTGTTGAATAAGGCTGGAGAAAACGCGATCAACAAGCTCCATCTTAAGAACACCACTTCTCTCAAGCTCAAGCCAGAACTTGGAATGCACAGGATCCTGAAATCACAAATTCTCTATTAAAAATGAGTTTAATCTAACAATTCTTCCTAGAACAATTTTAAAGGAAAATTGATTACCTAACTCGTGAATTCCGCGTTAAATTGCACTTGAAAACCAATATCGCACTCATCGCTTCGCGATTCGTACGATATTGGTTTTCGCGTGCAATTTAACGCGGAATTCACGAGTCAGGTAATCAATTTTCCTTGAATCGCATAACTGAATGAAAATAAGAAAACAAGAAATAAAATCGGCGATATTATTGTTTGTTTTTATCCCGAGCGCGCGCTCTAGAAAGCCATTTTAAAGCCAACTGTCAGAAGTGTCATTTTGTTAGCGAATAGAAAGCAAGGTTAGTCGTACACTTTTGAACCTTCGACCATTTTATTTGTATCTCGTGCTTGATTTTACATTAATTTTCGAACTTTTTAAACAAGCTTCACACTATTTAGGGATAATAGTGGTAGTTCACTGAATTTACAAGCCGTTTATCGTTAATATCTTTTTTCAAAATTCCAAATAATTTTCTCGAGAAGGAAAATAATTTACACCTTCTACCCGGCTTTGGTGGCAAACTGAGAGAAATGAAGTGTGCAAGCGAAAGCACTGATTTCAAGTGCAATAACATCGCAATTAATATGAGGTAAGTGCCTTGAAGTGCAAATACGTTTAGTGATCGATTCTTTATTCCTTTAAAACCAAAGAAGCGTTTCATGAAAAGTCCAAAAACTTTAATATTTTTATTTGTAGAAATTCATTATAGGCGACTGTCATTAGCTGAATCGTTGAGATGAGTATTCGACTGAAAGTTGATGGAGATATTCACCGGAGAGTTGTTGAACGATACATTGGTGAACAATCCACCAAGAACTCTTACTGCTAGATCATCAATGCCGTTATTCATTGATGTTGTGTTATTGCCAACTACTGATGGAAGTGCAAGGCTGTTCACATAAATTTCTCGCAAAGCTTTCAGTAGTGCGTAAACCGTCGCCGGCGTTGGCAGCTGTGACAGTCGCAGTGCATAGTAGTACGACTGAAAACCCAGCCAACTTGCTTGACATCCTTTGTTGTTTTTCTAAAAGATTATGGCTGCAGATGGATATCGAACCCGGGTTGGCGTGACCTGTTAGCTCCGAGATTTTTTTTCTGGGTCGTGTTCACAGGATTTTTTCGCTTTCGGGTTGTCGCGAGCGAAAAAGGTTTTTATGCTTCTCCAAGAATTTGAAGTTCAGTTCAAAACAAGGAAGAACCTCCGGCTCACTTTGAAAACGCTTTGTTTGTTTTTGCTCTTTAGAAAGTGACAATGGTTTTCAAAACATTTTAAATTGACTTAGAAACCAAACTTTGTAACAATTTGACGATAGTTGTTGTGCTTAGTGACGCAGAAACGAAGCAATTTCACTTAGCCTCGTTTTCAACTCGCAGTTCCACGCTAAATACCTCGCTTCGTTAACCAATCAGAATGCGAGATTTTATTCAATGATGCGATTCTACTATAAATTAGTGACTATTTTGTTATTATCAGGCAATATTGATATGGGGGAGTGGGGGGGACACAGGCAAGTAATAGAGAAAACTCAAAATGTTGCATACAACATGACAAAAGAAACAAACAATTTGACAATCAAACAAACAGTTCTCCCGCTATGTGCAAGTGGAAGGAAGGTAACAAGTCCTGCAATATTTAATAATCTCAGTGCACAGTATACTAAATTTTCCTACTGTTTTTTTGAAGGGTGGAATGGTTATAAGCTTCTTGAATAGGCTAATCAACCACTGCGCCCTCAGAATTACTGTGTTGCGGTGTTTCACAATTATTCCTAGGTCGTGATAGAAATTCAACATGGTGTGAAACTGCTCATCGTCTTCTATGAAACACACATCCTTGGCATAGGTTTGCAGATGCGCAGTATTTGTGTGGTATATATTTCCATCTACCAAAGCTTCAATGACCTTTTCAAAGTTAAACCATCTAAAAATATAAGGAAGTCGATAATCTGTGTTAGCTTATGAAAAGGTGTCCATAAGATAGAAAATGACATGGGTTAAAGGACCGAAAGATCTCAGTGGAACTTTAAAATTTGGCTTGAGGCCAATTGAAAATCCTTCGAGGACAAATTAAATTCCCAAGTAATGTTATTATTTTTTAACACGTAACAAGTGCATAAAAATTAATTAATCAATTAAGAAATTCGTGAGTTTGAATGCGTTTCAATACAGCTGCTGTTATAAAAAATAAGCTGAACATCTCTTTTGCTAAAAGGGGATAAGTTTCTAAAGAAACGGTGGTGCTGCGTCGGTGGGAGTAATAAGATCATTTTAGTTTTATCAACTGAGTTGATAAATGTAAATTGGCCACGGTAGAGTGTTTCAAAGCTGAAGTTTCGAGTATTAGCCCTTCGCTCACTTTAGCTTTGAAACTTTTTATGGTGGCCAATTTTCATTATCAGCTCAGCTGATAAAACCAAAATGATCTCTTCTGCTTATATCGTCAAACATTATACTTCACCTCACTGGTATCTTCTCTCCCATATAAGGTTCCTGTCGAAGTACTTCCAGGATTCTCGCTCGAAGGGCATGAATTCCTTCGGCACTAGTTTCGTCATTGTCTCCTTTTCGTCCTTTCAATTACAAATGGCATCAAACAATAAGTGTCGCAGAGAGAAGATTTCTCCCTTGACTTTCAATAAGAGTTTGGTGGCACTTGAGGCCATTATCAACCGTTCGTATTCGTAAAAGTCTCTTTACCCTAAAGAGCTTCAAGTCACTTATTTCTTTTGCAATGTGTTATTAATTTCACTAATTGAAGGTACTTTGGTAGATATTTATAGACCTAACTTGCATAAAACATTTACCTTCTTGACGATTTTTCTGAAGGGTGAAGAATCTCCGGATTTTCCAAGCTAATGATTGGTGTCCTTGAGTATTATCAATGAAGAAGAATGGTCGAATGACGTGTTCTCCATATTCCTTACCGGAAATGTCACGTTGTATCTTAGATGTTACATCCTTGATATCCTCATAGGGCTTGTCAGCATGGGTGCCGACGATGAACACCGGGGGCCGGAGATAGGGCAGCAAGTTAGAAGTTTCAACCCTTTCTTCTCTAGTTGGTCTCAGATTATGAACTGTTACAAGCCACGATAGCAAATTCTCCAAATTTGTCTCATCGTTTGGGTTCTCCAAAGTTACTTCATGAGTTCCTTGTCTAACACAGGGCTGAGCTCGTGCATTAAGTGGCTTGTTAAGGTTGTGCACTAAAATGTACACTGCTCGTGGTGAAAAAAATACTGGGTGAGCAGCATAGTACAAATGCTGACCTGCAAAATCCCAGAAGTCTATGGTTATCATGGATTCTCCCTTGCTGCTCTCTTTTTCAGCATTTATACCTTTAAGAAGCATACTCTTCAACAGTTGATCGGCATGCTTCCTAACGTCAGCAAGGAGTGTGGTAGCGTTTAAAGTCATTTCAGACTCCGTACTTGGATTCGTGCGGCCATCAGAATCGTTTGCTTTCTGTATTTGTTGTGTCTCAATTGATGGCCCGGGAGTATGACCAGATTTGGCGTACTCCTTTTCCTCCTCCTTTTCTTTCTCCTCAGAAATCTAAGAGTTTTTTGAGATGAAGCAGAAATTTTGAGTCAAGGATAAGACGGTTACATAAGAAACAACAAGGTCACTGTGGCCCCTACTTAAACAGCCATTGCCGATACCGAGTTGGTGATATCTAGAGCTTATGGAAGCAGAGATTGATGATGAGCACATTTTTTTCTTCTTTTCTTTTCCAAGTTATTCCATGAGTCCTATAGGCGGATTCATGCTGACGTCATTGTTTACATTTAAGCTCATTTGCATACGGCTTTGCGTAAAGAAGGAAGCATGTTAGATACAAATTGACTTCAGGCAGCTAAAGAGCTAGAAAATCTTAGTACATGGTGAAATTTTTAGCTCTTTGGGTGTAATATTCAAGGAGAAATAGTCCATCAAAAACTCCAAAATTTCTGGGTGGCAGAAGCGCTAATGATCTCATACATTCTATGTAAAATTTTGAGTTTTTAAACCCGTGTTGCACAAAAAGTGTTCAATGCATCAGGCTCGTATTCATTGGCCGAGTTAATCGTACTTTGACCTTTCGATATTCAGAACTGATTTATTTCTAGCTCCATCAGAAACTGAATTGCTCATGCTAATGAGGCAAATATTGTAAACAAGGATTCCCCTATAGAATACTTGGTTTTTAAAGAAATTAGTATACACACCTGAATTGAGAGAGGACGTTCTGTGTTTACCTCTCGTATCGATTCCGATTCAGCTTCTTTTTGAGGCTGCACCCATTCGGAGTTCTTTTCCGGGTTTTCTGTCTCATTACCACGACCATTATCGATCTGATGATGTTAAGATATCATGGAGGTAAAGATTGATGATGGCAATATTCTATACCTCTTTTCTTTTCTAAACTATTTCATGTGCCTTATAAAATATTAAACATTGAAGAAAAAAATTATACACACCTGAATGGCGCGGGTACGTTCTTTCTCTACAGTTGCTACTGAACCCTCCTCAGCTTCTTTTTGAGGTTT
This sequence comes from Stylophora pistillata, assembly GCF_964205215.1. Classification (NCBI taxonomy): domain Eukaryota; kingdom Metazoa; phylum Cnidaria; class Anthozoa; order Scleractinia; family Pocilloporidae; genus Stylophora; species Stylophora pistillata. The sequence goes on from NC_142520.1 coordinate 36,061,285, forward strand.
TGCCCATTCCAATTTCTTTCCCGGGTTTTCTTTCGCATTACCGAGAATGCAGTGATATCGTTCACTTGCTAATATTTTCGGCATATATTCCGAAAATTCCGTCACATTTGATTTTTCCGCACAAGTTGGAGTCCAATTCTTCATTCTTTCAACTTCAATTTCAAACTTGGATGGCTCTATTTCAATTCCGTCCGTGCTCTGTTCCTTGAAGTCGAATGGCAGACCTAGGAGAGTCTTCTTTAAACTTGTTTTACCAGCACGATCCTGGCCAATTAATAATATCCGACCACGATAAACATTCACAAATCCATCAGTAAGAGCCTTTTCATAAACTAGTCTTGCGGATGGTCCTTGTGCCAAAATTTCGGAAGGAGTAGTAGCTGCAACCGAACAAGAAGGAGTGGTAAATAAAAATATCAATACTATAGGAAATTTCGTTAACTGACGAGGGAATTCCACCTTAAATTGCACGCAAAACCGATATCGCACGAATCGCGAGGTGATACATGTGATATCGGTTTTCAAGTGCAATTTACTGCCTAATTCATGAGTCAAGAAAAGGAATTTCCTTGAATCGCATGACTGAATAAAAATAAGGAAAAAAGAAAACAACAATGAAATTGTTTGTTTTTATTCTGAGCGCAAAACAAGAGATACGAAACTAATATCACTTAGCCTCGTTTTTAACTCGTAATTCTATGCTAAATTCCTGGCTTCGTTAACCAATCAGAAAACGAGATTTTATCTAATTATGCGGTCCTACACGGTAGATTATAATGCTCAGTAGTTATCAATTGGCTTTTAAATAAGAGTCACACAAAATTTTTCTGAATTAACGTATGGGCCAAAAAGGAAAGTGCAGATCAAAACTCCACTTATGAAGAGTTCCTGAGACACCTTTTCAACGCTACTTGAAGCACCTGTGACAAAGACATCGTTACTTCAACGTTACATGAATCTCTGTGATAAGCGAGTCATTTCTTCTCCCCAAGTTCTGTCTGGTAAAAAAAATTGCCATTTGAGTTTCAGTGGTCTTCTGGAGTGCTGTGCGAATCGTCAGGCAAAATCGAAGAAAGGTAGCAATATCTGGTTTTTTATTTTTATATCCGTGTAAAACAGTATAGTGATCAAATCCAAATCTACGCGTAATTAGGATTCTTACATTCTGCGAACTTCAGAACTAAAACCCTCAACCCTTCTTTCACAAGACCGATTATCAGCCTGCCTAATAATTCACTATTTCCACTTCTAAAAGTGATCCAATTGGGCGTATAATCCACAATTTACAAGATTCACAACAATTGAGATTTACTCAGCTATAGCTACACGTCACTTATTCATAAAAGCCAAATAATAATAATAATAATAATAATAATTTTAATAATAATAATATTAAGTACGAGTCTCACGTGTATTTTAACCATTGACGAAAGCAAGAAACAAATTTTAACCCTATCACTTTCTTGTTGATGGGATTCTCCACTCTTCTTGCATAGTCAAACTTCAAGCCAAGTTCATTTGCTTTCCTTTTTAACACTGCAACTCGCACGAATTCTTTTCAAATAGAAGGAGTTATCAGACGAAGCTTTAAGTGATACAAACCAGCATTAGTGAAGGATCATAACTAGTAAAGAAGTGAAAGTTATGTATACAGCTGGTTGTTGGGAAAAGGATAAAACTGCACGCAACCTACAATCTCCAATGGTTATCTGGTTATAAATAAACAATGAATTTTAATAAGTGAAATAAATAAATAAATAAATAGATAATTCGTCAGACTGGCGATGCCTAGTGCCTAGATTGACATTTCTCAGATTTCCCGGAAATATTGAGGTCAAGGAACCGTGACCCGAAAACTACTTACACTACCTTTCGGGGTTCTCGGATGCACTTTTACACTTTTTTCCGCCAATCTCTCTCGAAACAGTTGTATACGCCCATTTCGATCGCTGTGCTACGGTGAGAAACCAGGCTTGACTTTTGACCTTCATGAGGCTCTGATCTTAACAGAAATTACGCAAAAGCATGCAAAACATTTATGGCCATATTCAGTAAACACCCACCTGCGATGTCTATGGAGATAGTTCTTTTAGTTTTATCGATATGCTTAACAAGACTTCTGATTTCCTCTAGTTTGAGTGGGTTTCCTTCCACAAACAGATTTTTAAGTTCAGGCAGTTCTCTAATTACACCAAGTCCCTTCAGTTGGTTATTTCTCAAATCCAGCTCTCGAAGTCTTTTCAGGCGTTTCATACTTTCAGGAAGAGAGGAGAGTCTGTTGTCATTCACGTATAAGCACGCCAGATTCATCAATTCTAGAGAAATATCAGGTAGCTCTGCAAAATTGTTATGGCTCAAATTCAGTACTTGAATACCTGCTAGTGAAACGGGGTGATGACGTAGAGGAAACAGCATCTCCACAAGTTCAGTAAAATTTATATGAATGCTGTCCAAGTTTCTATCACTCAGATCCAAAGTTTTTCCTTCTAGAGCCAAAGTTTGGCCGAACTCAAATAATACGGATGCTTTTAGATGTGTTACTACAAAATAGAAAAATCAGAAAAGTAAAATTAGTCCTACACAGCAATCCGCTATCTCCTTTGCCTCTCTACATAATGAACCTACTCCTATAATGCTACAATTCTTAATATGCCTTTTGCAAACCATCCCTAGAAAACCTTAATTAATGGATAAATATAAGTGGTGCTATAGTTTGAAACTGAGATAGAACATTGTCTAGACAAGGAAACATATTTCACTGAGACAGCTAGAACAATCTTGGTTTGACACTACGAATAAAAATCCACATAGTCTGCAATATTTGTGTCCCTCGTCATATTAGTTGTACTAATCGATGTGCAGGTCGATACCAGGAACCTAAGGAAGAAACAGTGGTCCAGAAAGCAAAAGTGGTTCCTTTTGTTGTGTTCGTTATAACGTGGCAACAGTCCCCGGGACGCAAACGTGATTCCATTCACTATTGGCATTGATAAGTTCTCTTTTAACATTCTTATTGATTATAACTGACTCTGTGACCTGCCTCGACATCACGTCGTCACAAGTGTACTATTATCGTTCCTGAGCATTCAGGTGTTCCCTCCCGAGAGGTCCTAGAAGAAATTGGTTTTGTAGGGAGGGTGGGCAAATCAGTGTGTCGAAAGTGAATGCCAGTTAGGATTTTGGTGAATAAGACGAGGAACAGTTTTTCTGTCGACGGAAAACTGACCGTTAGATATTGCAGCCGTGTATCCAAGCCCATGTGTCGTGGAAGTACCTGCTGCCACAGCAGGTTCACCACGCCATGATCCCAGAATTCATTGCGATGCAGTAAAACCTCTTTGCATAAGATTTACTGGACCGACACAAGACAAATCAGACAAGAAAACTTTTGGTAGAACTTTTAGCCGCGAACCTAAATATCTAACGGAAATATTCATATTCTCTTAGAACTACCTCTTATCCTTCCACAATGTCCAAAGCTAAATGACAAACAATTATTGAATTTTCTCTAATCAGCCTCTGAGGTTGTTTTAGAGCATGATTAGATCGGCCCAATTCAGGACTGGTTGAGGCAACGTCGCAGAAGTCGGCAAGCGGAAGTTGGCGGTCCTTTGGTGCATTATCCTCAAAAGTGGAACTGTTGAGAGAAGAATCTTACGGATCTCCGTCCGTGATTGCTGGCTTTGTCTCTGTTGCGGCAGTTCATTCACTGGCACTGTTTACGAAGAACATCATCGACCATTTTACGGGTACGAATGGTGGAAATGACGTACATGTGACCATAGTTAATAGAGGTCCCCTCTATTAACTATGATGTGACTAGTAGTCACTTAATCAATCAGTGTTACCAACAGTAACGTCGCAGAACGTCGCAAGGACAGAAAAACGGAAAGAATAGCCAGCTATTTAATCTGTACCGAGACTGAGGTGGCAGAGTCTGGTGCAAATATCGCCGATAGGAGTTGGCGGTCAGTTCGGAGCAGGATCTTTAGTCATCAATGCTGGCAAAGATGTCTCAGCAGACTATCAGGATCCTTTAAAGCAGCCATCGTCATCTCTGCCAGTGACAAGGATATCGTTGTGGATGCTTTCAACATTGTCTAGATCTTGCAGAATGACGTCACCCGTATGCTGAGCCAGAGCGGATGACAAAGCGATACCATAAGCACAAATGCTCCGATTGAATAGCAATATATCATCGTGATGGGAGTGGCAAAACTTCTGGTCACTTCATGCTAAGATAAATTGCCGTATACCACTTGGCTAAGGCGCAGAATTTGCCTTCCCTTTGTCGTACAGTTCAGAGAATAGGAAATTTCACTTACCTACTTTAGAGAACAGGTCTTCAACATTTTTAGCACTCTTTGCTGACACTTCTATGACAATCTCAATGATATTGATTCCGTCTGCATAGTCCCGTGCTTCCTAAAAGAACAAATCATAATCTCAAAGTCTCCTACTGCTAAATAACTGTTTTCAAGCTGTGTTTTGTCATTTGTCACTTCTGATCTGTAGGTGAATTGGGTCAGTCATTTCTGTCCGTTTGTTAAGTCAATGTCCGGAAAAAGTTGCTTGCGTGGTGCTAATGCCGGATTGTTGACACCTGTCTGGTGGGCATGGCTTTGTTGACGTTGGTTGAATCAGGAAGGCCTCGCTTTTAGCGGCCTGGATATCAAATGCCCGATATAGTTGCTCTACGCTGTTTCCGTCTCAAATTAAATGATTCTAGAACGCGTGGAATGTTTTCGTGTATTGACGGTCAATCGAAAAGATACGTGTAGAGTTGCATTGCAATCAGGAGCTTAAATTTTACAAGAGATGCATTCTGCTCCCCATGCGACCCGACCAAAAAAACTTACAACACGATTTAATGCTAAGGACATAAAAAGAAAATTATATGATAGAATTATACAAAAATCTGCCCAAGGGCTCGCCTAAACTACTTCACTACTCGATCCTTTCTATAAATGATTTGCATCATGATTTTATGTTCAGCACATAAGTTGTCGCTTATGTGGTAGGAAAGTTATAAACGTCTTCAGGGTACAAACACCTCTACGAGAGTATCGAAAGCAGAAGTGAAGAATTACGAATCCAATTTTTCGTCTTATTTACACGTACTTTTGTCTCAGTACACTCATTTCATGAGCTCTGGTCTACAAGAAAGTAAGTACATATATTGCAACACGTAGGTGCGTGTGGTGACACGTATAGTGTGAGTTTCGCGTATGCAGTGAGGTACTCGCGAATAGCGGTACTGTAGTACAGAACAATAGCATCACCTGAAGAAAGACATTAATTACCTCAAAGGACACCTCCCTTCCGCTTTGAAAATCTGCTTTATTCCCCACAAGTGTTACAAAGTCGCCTGGCTTGGCCAATTGCGCGAGGATATCGACAATCTCCTTTGCCTTCTCAAATGAATATCTTTGCGTTATGTCGTACACAACAATAGCAACATGTCGTCCGCGGAAATAAGAAGAAACATCTGAGCGGAGGAACCTTTCCATATACATAGTATCCCAGATTTGAAGTGTCATTGTTATGCCATTATCCAGACTTACTTCTATAGTGTTACAGTCCTCTAAGAGTACAAATGAACACAAATTTAAACTTACATTCAATTTTGAATAGCACGTAGATCTCTGAACTCCCCAAAAAGCCATTTGATCACTTGCATACTCATTGCTTAACGTTTTTCTCACCTTCGGTACTAGGAATAACTTTGAAACGAGAAGAAATTCCATCGTCACATCTGTTAAACAAGCTCGATTTGCCGACAGATGAACTTCCTGTTTCATAACACAAAGCAGCAACAAAAGAAATTAACAAACTTAAATGCTTTTTCTTTTTTTTTAGAGTAACAGTTAACCGATGATTAAAAGTTGGAGTTTTAAACTTACAGCCTTGAATATGTGAAATGTTTATTGATTGCAAATGGTCTTCAATTTTTTTCTTTTGGACGACTAGGATGCAATCTTTCCGGGGCAGTTCTTCTTAAATTAACAATTGGTTCATGCTTTAGCGTGCACTATCGAGTTATGGAGCACGCGGGAAGTTTGGAGAGCACGAAAGAAGCGTAAGAGTTGCCCGAGGCGATAGCCGAGGGCAACTCTAGCTTCATGAGTGCTCTCCAAACTTCCCACGTGCTCCATAACTCGATAGTGCACAGCTGAAAGCATGAACCAATTGTTTTAGAACATAGCCGGTGGAATTGTGCATCAAATGCGACGCGAAAAACGGACAACAATATCAGTTAAAGCGAATCGTGATGGTGCTGATGCCGAGTATCCTTTTCCTTTGTTTTTCTCTTTTTCTGCCTCATTTAAGAACTCTAGCCCAAGGGAAAAGGTCCAAACATTGTCTTCGTTTTCGGACTAGTAGGCCGAGTTTCTGTTTGTATCCATTATTGTCGCGAAATATGTTATTTTTCCCCGCGCTAACAATGGCCGCTCGCGCGTAAAAAAAATTTCTGGCGAAGTCGGATTTGCTGACGCTATCAGCGTGCACTATCGGGATTTTGAGCACGCTTGCGTATAATGAATTTGATTGCGCGACTCTGCTAGCTATGTTCTAATGCTTTTCAAACATCAAATATTGAAATAAAAACTGAATAAAAACAAGTGATTTTTTGTCAGTTATCAACCACTGATTAAGTAATTATGGAGATCAAGTTCCACAAATCAAAGTTAAATCAACTAAATGTGCTATTTGAAACTTAAATGATTCTGTACACACACGTATATATTTTCCGAATAACTTTAAAACGAACATACATGCAAATTGGATACTTTATAAAGTGATAATTGATGAGGTAACTTCCAAAAAAAATCAACATAAAGGAAAAACATTGAAAAATTAAACAATGCTTATTAAATTACTAAAAATATATTTGCTATAACTTCATTTTCACTTACCCAAAAGTACCACCTTAAACCACAGAGGTCGGATTCTGTCGTACGATCTCATTTGTAACTATCAAGTATTGACACCAAGCCTTTCAAAATACAATAACATAGTGACTTTGTGAGCAGCTCTGTGAGCTGTTGTTGTATAATAAACTTCAGGAATCCTTCTTCTTCCTGATTAATTATCACACAACTGTGGTTTGAGGTAATTAGCGTGGGTTATCTCGTCGATTTGATAAGGGCAATTAAGCTGCTTTGTCACAAAAAAATTAGGAAAAATTTTATGACGGATTTGGAAAAGTATTTTCGATTGTTGTAATTGTCACTGGGAAGTAACGTCATTAGTGCCAATAGTAATGTAATGTTATGTGTTATACTGTAGTTGAATTAAACTAGTTTGATATATCTCTTTTTATCAATTAATTATAAAGAAGTATTGGGAACAAAAGTCTCCACAAAAAAACAAATAAGTTTGAAACCATTTTGACCTGAAATTCGTTTCAAACTACTCAGTTCAAATAGATTTCCTTAATAATTACTCTATACAAGCTTGAAAAAACAGTGTGTTTGACCCATTCACAAAGGCAATTTTTTCTGCTTCACTCCATGCCTGCTAACAAGTTAATTACAAACACAAGCCTAGCAGCTCATTTTCTCAGAAGATAGAGCCTACTCCCTCATTGGTTGATGGTGTATCTAGACTACAGCATGTAAACATGTCTGTGATATATCATACTTTCTGTGTTTCCCACAAACGTTTTATAAATGCAATGCTGAGGACTTTTTACCGTGTCTCAAGAAAATAAACAAAGAAACTTTAAGGGAGAACCTCCTTTCCACCCCACATTACTTTCCAGCGAGTAAATCATTTCTCATTTACCTTGATTGAATATATATTAATTATGTCGTAACACTTTTACATAAATGGGTTTGAATTAAATAATTAATATGAAAGGAATGCTGACTTCCTGCAATTAATAGAATTAACAACTCATTGTACATGGACTAGATGCAAAACAAGAAGGAATGGTTCTGTTGTCTAAACTTCAAAAGGAGCCCTTTCCTGACCTACACAAATTATAGGCATAATTTCCCTAATCCTTATTATTTCATTACCATTAGCGAGTCTTCACCACATGTAACAAAGAAAGCAATGCAGAACTACATGCCAAATTTACATTATGTGACTGATAAAAACAGCATTCATCATTATTAAGTTAATCACTAAAAGAAACTAGTTTTCAGTTTGATTTTGCAGGTGTCTTAAGAAAAGTCTCTTGTAAAATTTACAATGGTTGTCCTTAATTAAAAGACGATTTTCTGTGTCATGCTATCATGGGCGCAAGTCACAGCAATAACTTAGATTACAGAGGGATTTTATCCTGCAAGTTCATCTACCTCAATGTTTCCTGGGATGGAGAGAGAGCTGATTGATGACAGCCATTAAACAATGGTCAGGTTCATATCTGCAGGTGTGGACAACAAAGTAGTCAGCAACTAGTTATGGGTATATGTCTTATTTCTTCTGTATTTCTTCCATCAAATCGTATCCCATGTCCCAGCCACTTAGTTCAACGAGCATCGGCCTTTACAAGAGACTGAGCTCTGTCTATTTATAATAATGACATAACTTAGACACATTACATGCACCCTGATTGATCAAAAATCTATCATTTTTTAATCCTGGTAACTACATATAGAACACTGAAAAATTTCCCTGTCTGGAGAAATGGCACCACACTGGACGATCACTTTCTTAAAAGAAAATGTTATGATTCCATTAATAGGTTAATTTTTTCATTCAGCACAGGTACCAAGTCATAATTAACAGTCAACAGATAAGTCTTTATAAGGCAACATTTTCGCAGAGCCCCCTACTGTCGGCCGTTTTTCAGGAGTTTTCCTTCACAATTAGCCAGTTCTTGGATAAAGAAAACAATAGCATAACAATAGATTGCCTTTTGACTGCACTACAGCTTTGTTTTTATTAGAATAGTATGAGGTTATACAGAAGTCTTTCCAGTGTTTGATATTATCATTTTGATCAGTCTTCAAATGTGTCCTGTAAAAGACTCTTTTTTTCACTTAATCACATGGTAACCTGTAGATTGCATGGTTGGCAGCTAGGTCTTTAGATTGCATGGTTGTGAGTAAATAAATCTTTGTATTGCATGGTTAGCAACTAGATCTTTATATTGCATGGTTGGTGACCACATCTTTAGATTGCATGGTTGGCAACTACAGCTTTAAATTACAGATGGTTGGCAAGTAGATCTATGGATTGTATGGTCGGCTACTCTATTCAGTTTCACTGCATGATTGGCAACTAGATCTTATTGACAAGGGTAAAGAATGCCTTCTGATGTTAATACATCATAACTTTTACCAAGGAGAGAGTGCTAAGGTTAGATCTCAGAAACTGAGCCAGTGCACTTGACTGGACTTGTATGAGTGCTTCCATAGACCATAGATTCATTTCCAAGCAACTCCTAATGCAGTAACTTGATTAGGGCTCACAGAAGGTGATACATTGTATCTCTGTGACTAGTAAGTGTGCAGTCAGTCCTATCGAAACAAAAGAGGTGTTGGAGAACTTTTAAGACAACTGGCTAATGAATAATTTCTTTGAATTACAACAACACCATGTTCTTTTTATTTATGCTCTTAAGACTTTTCGAGGTATTGTAGATTTCTTCGGAAGGAAAGCTGATGATTCACAACTTAACTAAATAATTTAATACGAAATTTTTCTCTGAGGGTCCCAAAAAAAAAAACACTTGCCGGCACTGTACATAGAGATGCACGTATTAGAATTTAAAAAAGTCCGCGTCAGGCCAGTAGCCCAGACAGCCTAATTTTTCTCTGAGGGTCCCAAAAAAAAAACACCTACCGGCACTGTTCATGGAGATGTACGTATTAGAATTAAAAAAAGTCCGCGTCAGGCCAGTAGCCCATACAGCCTAAGCGACGAAATATTTTTACTCTCCCTTCCGTCTGGATGCTAGTCCATCACATGGTTACTACCCATTTTAAATTCGCCTCCACCCATTTACACACCTGTAGGATGTTTAGGGCCCCATGACCATTAGGCCGCTACGCTTTTCCAGCCGGAACCATCGCAGAAGATTGAACAAATGCAATATTGCCAATTAGTTAAAAGGTCCGAACCATTACTAATTAATACTCTATCTTGAATAATTGTTAACCACACATTGGGAGCTATCATTAAGACCAGCTGTCTACAGTTAAAATTGAGACATCGTTAGTTACTCGACACCTTTTCACGATTATTATATATACCTTGAATATATACCTTTGAATATCAACCTTGTACTAATGAATTCTTCTAAACAATCTCCATGAACAGTCTCGGTAAGTGGTTTTTTTTTTGGGACCCTCAGAGAAAAATTTCGTCTTAAATTATTTAATTAAGTTGTGAATTTACCATCAATTTTTAATCATCGATATTCTTATCTGTTTATTGATTTACTTTTATGTTAAAATTTTTTTTTTCGGTCATTCCGGGAATTCCGGGTATTCCGAATATTCCGGTTCCAAATTCTGGCATTCTATATTTTCCAACCTACCGATTTTTTCTGCGGTTTTGCGGTTTCTAATAGGCTCTAATACTCCCCTCCTAAAAGCATGCCGACATGGTGGACCTCAATGGCCTTGTATTCTGTAGTTGCTCCAAATTATTATATACCGACGAGGAACTGCCAAGCGTTTCCGTGGAGATTGATAACTTTCATCTATAATGCTCAGTTTACGCGTCTGGCCATGGGCTAAGTGTCAACGGGCGTCCATGAATTCATTCCAACTTCAACTTGTATCACAAAGGGAAGGATGTGCTCGTCAGGAATCTGTCATCTGTTGAGAAAAATATACATGATCAACTTTAAAAATGAAAGTGTCACCATCTGTCATCACAAGAGGGACGAGACAAGATAAACAACTTTATATTTCTTTGAAATTTTCGCTATTTCCTGCTTTCTTTCAAAGACATAAAATTTCCCGTGACTCAAACTGAAAATTCCCTGACTTTTCCCACGCCTTGAAGTAAATCATTTTGGCCTGAATTTTTCTGACCTGTGACAACCATACTTTACATCACGCTGGAAACAAAACACTACTGATTTCTGTTTGAAATAGCTTCTTGTTGACAAAAAAAAAAAAAATGAAGGACAGGCGCCATCAGGTTTCAATCCCATAGTACACAAAGTCCTCGTGTTCGAAATGTTCAGAGCACACTTTGGTACCAAATGTTACTCTTACTTCTTTAATTTCATCTTATTCTATTCTTTCAGTCCATATCTGTTTTAAAAGAAACTGAAAACAGCCATGACATTTAGAAATCGCGACTTGACTTGATTATTTTTCCGGGTTTCTGACCCTCTGCTCATACAGATTAAAACGCAAATTCGTGCGACTAGAAGTTGAAGAAATATAGCATGGATACTTAATTTCTGAAGCTTAGAATCGTCAGGGTATTTATGAAAAGAAAAGTCCAAATTTTTGGAAATATTGCGACAGTCACAGACCCAACGAAAGTGAAATACAGTATTCCCTACTGTAACCGCTTCCGTTAAAGCTAAATCATCATCATCATCATTATCATCATCATCATTATCATCATCATAAACTTTATTTCATCTCGAATTTTAGAGTAGCTTGTTGGAGCTATTATCTTCGAGAAAACATAAAATGGAGATTATCTATATATATTCATACATATATCTGTACAAGATCTAAAATACTAACTATACTAAAATATACTATAATACACAGTATTTAGAAATATAATTATGTAACATATCAGTCGAAATTAACAGAAAAGTGAAGATAAGCAGGAGCAACTATACAAAGATACGGCCTTGGATTATCTTTCTAAAGTCTTTAAATGCACTCATGCATTACCTTTCTAAAGTCTTTAAATGCACTCATGCATTATCTTTCTAAAGTCTTTAAATGCACTCATGCATTATATTTCTAAAGTCTTTAAATGCACTCATGCATTATCTTTCTAAAGTCTTTAAATGCACTCATGCATTATCTTTTTAAAGTCTTAAAATGCACTCATGCATTATCTTTCTAAAGTCTTTAAATGCACTCATGCATTATATTTCTAAAGTCTTAAAATGCACTCATGCATTATCTTTCTAAAGTCTTTAAATGCACTCATGCATTATCTTTCTAAAATCTTCAAATGTTACCGCTTCCGAAAGAAGCTGCGAAATATTTTATGGTTTAATTTCATAAACGCCTCCGTGATTAGTTCCTTTTAGACAGAAAATTATAGTTAGCGTTTCAGTTCAGGATAAGACCTCGTGTAATCAAGATCGTTTCTAAACTGACTAGAAGACAAGTTAGACCGTAATCTTCCATAAGGTAGTTAAGACCCGCGAACGTTGGGAGGCAACAATTTATTTTGTGATTATATTAACTCCTAGTTGTGATTCAAAGCAAAACCTATCGCTAGTTTTTTTCCTTTTTTTTGTTTTTTTTAATTGCCCCATGCTCGTTGCCCAAATTGATATTGTTCTTTTAGCTATGATCGCACAATACTAAGGTAATTTCTTTGCGTATACGTAATGATTTCAGTTGACCGCTTCGATATATATAAGAACGCCTCAAAGAATAGGAAAGGAACAAAGGAAGAAAAGATCCTATATTGGTTTGGTGTTTATCGCATGTGCGTGTATCAACCCGGGAATCGAGTGCAAATTCTAACTTGAAAAGAGACATTTATTCCCCTACGCTTTATTCCCCTACGCTTTATTCCCCTACGCTTTATTCCCCTACGCTTTATTCCCCTACGCTTTATTCCCCTATGCTTTATTCCCCTACGCTTTATTCCCCTACGCTTTACTGTAGCCGCGACTGTTGTTAACCCATTTCAGACCACCTGGCCAGTCTATGACGTATGAAGATAAAAAGGTCTAATATCACTCGCTTTATCTCCTCATCACAGGACTATAAAAGCAATTCAAAGACGCTGGAAACTTCAAATATTGTTCACAGGTTTCAATTGTGTTTCCATTGCGATTCTTTGTCGCAGTTAAAGCATATCTCGTGTGAGATCTTGACGCTTAATAGTCGAAATACTTAGATGGTGAGTAAATTACTGACATCGAGCGGCAGGCTTTACGGCCGTTTAATATCAATAACAACTGTTAATTAAGCTTAGTATGCATCAAACACGACTTACCTCGGCACAAGAAACCACAGACTATACAGAAGCGAGAGATAATGCTCGACTTTTGACAAAAACGGTTTAGAAATTCGCCGAAACAGTAGTAACACGCAGATGCTAAATTAGAGTCACATTACACTTCCGCCTACGTTCGCTCACTCATAAAGCACTGCCTGGCAGCTTAGCGATCACTCGTCCTATTCAGTGAACTGAACCAACCAATGAACGAGCCCCAGCCCCCACGCCCCAAACTATGCGCGATGTGTGTGATTTTAGTTGAGAGTGGTCACGCCAAGTTGCTGCAAACGAGATGAAGAGGACAATCACAATCAGGAGTCACAATTTATTCATGTTTCATTAATATTTCAAGGTTCATTATATATCGGTCGATATATCGATCGAGATTCAGTCGATACTTGACCGATATGTCGGTCGACACTCGGTCGACAGTCGGTTGATACTGGATCGATAGCCGGTCAATAGGCGGTCGATAGTCGGTCGACACTCGGTCGACAGTCGGTTGGTACTGGATCGATAGCCGGTCAATAGGCGGTCGATAGTCGGTCGACACTCGGTCGACAGTCGGTTGGTACTGGATCGATAGCCGATCAATAGGCGGTCGATAGTCGGTCGACACTCGGTCGACAGTCGGTTGGTACTGGATCGATAGCCGGTCAATAGGCGGTCGATAGTCGGTCGACACTCGGTCGACAGTCGGTTGGTACTGGATCGATAGCCGGTCAATAGCCGGTCGATAGTCGGTCGATCAACCGACTATCGACCGATTCTCGACCGAGTATCAGCCAACCATCGACTGTGTCGACTGACTATCAACCGAGTGTCGACAGGATGTCGACCGATGTAACGGTCGGGTATCGACCGACTCTCGGTCGATAGCACCTACAGTAAACATCAATCAATCAATCAATCAATACTTTATTTACCCACGTAGCGTCAAGGAGCTCATAGAGCCCGTTCAAAATACGTACGTGCCTCTGTCATACTGTCAAGACCTAACTGATTAGTAATTGAAATAACTAACAATTGACATTGAAATTTAAGTTTGTACAATAAAATTCAAAGTCACTTAAATACAGGTATAACATGTATTTAACGTGATCCAATTTTTTTTCAGTGCATCACGTTTACGGTTATTTTGAACTTGTGTGAGTGGACCTAAATCTGCAGGCTTTCAAATGTCGCGGAAACTTCGGTTTTAGAGCTATTATGGTTTTCCTATGTTTGTTAATCCTTCCTAGCCCTACATCCGTTTGACTTCAACCTCGTTCCCAGGGCATTTTCCCCTAGCTAAGGGAAAGGCCCTTGGAACGAGGTTGGTTTGACTTCATTGTTTTCTCTGTCCTACGTCGCTCGTGTAAAAAACAGGTTCTTTCAAAGAGGATAGCCGACAGACGCAATTGAAGATGGTGGCTGTAAGACTTATTACCAAGGTAAGAAACAACAAGAAAATACATTTCTCCTTGATTTAACGGGGCTAGTCAGTGAAAGGAGGAGAATCTATAAGGGGTCTTCTTCCCTTTGTAAATTTAGAAATCAACTATACAAGAAATATATAGATCGGTGGCCAATCTTAACAGTGGCCAACCTTCATGCACCGGTTAGGAAAAAGAGAGTTAGAAACACTAAAGCTCCATGGCTCACTCCTGAAATCTTGCGATTGATGCGGGAAAGAGATAGAATAAAGCGAATCGCCACTATATCACTGATGATCAATCGAAATGAGCAGCGGCTTAAGAATCGAGTCAACCATTCTATTAAGGCTTCCAAGAAGGATTACTATCATTCTTACTTTGAGGATAACGTTGGGAAAGCAAAGGCAATTTAGAATGGAATTAATACACTACTATCGCGTAAGAAAAACTTTGCTCAGGTAACAAAATTGATCATTGGTGAAGCGGTGATAACTGACCCCCATGAGCTCAGCAACGCATTCAACAGGTATTTTACCGGGATAGGCCTCAGCTTAGCGTCTCCAATTAATCCCCCTCGGGTCAGCTTTCGTGATTTTGTTGAATCTCGTGACAATACCTTCGAGCTAAAATTACTTACTATTGATGAACTGTGTAAACTTGTGAATGATATCCCTGTGCCCAAGGCTGATGGACTTGATGGGATCCCAACTTCCCTCCTAAAGTTATCGTTTACATTCATTGCATCTTCTTTGACTCATATATTTAATTTAGTTTTTTCCACTGGAATCATTCCCAACGACTGGAAGTGTGCTAGAGTAACTCCAATTTACAAAGCTGACTCGAGGGTTGATCCAGCAAACTAAAGGCCTATTTCTGTCCTTTCTGTAATAGCTAAGCTCTTTGAAAAAGCAATTTTCAATCAGGTATACTCATATATAAATGAGAATAATCTACTTTCTAAATATCAGTCTGGCTTTAGACCCATGCACTCTACTCTGTCGGCTCTCATTGATATCACAGACAATTGGTATCTCAACATCGACAATCGTTTGACGAATGCCATTCTGTTTATAGATTTAAAAAAGGCATTTGACACTATTGACCATGAGATCCTTTTGTCAAAGCTGGAGTTGTATGGGTTTAGGGATGTAAGCCTTAACCTTTTTCGAGACTACCTCACTGACAGAACTCAGGTCATAGTTATTAATAATGTAAATTCTGAAACTAGTCGCATACGTTGTGGGGTGCCCCAAGGTTCAATCCTCGGGCCCCTACTATTTCTATTATACATTAATAACCTTCCCAACTGTGACCTTCTGTCAGATGTGAGGATGTACGCCGATGACACTAATCTCACGTTTGCCTCCAATGACCCTGAAGAGCTGTTTTCATCCCTGACCCACGATCTGAGCAATCTGAAACAATGGCTTGACTCTAACCGTTTAAATCTTAACGTCCTCAAGACGAAGTGTCTGTTTACAGGCACAAGGTACAAAATCTCTTCGCCCCCTAGTGAACCTTGTATTTACCTTGATGGACACTTAATTGAAAGAGTCAATAGTTACAAATGTCTTGGTGTTCAGGTGGATCAAACACTCTCATGGGAACCCCATATCTCCAAGGTCGCCAGTAAAATTGCTAAAGTACTTGCTGCCCTTAGGAAGCTAAGACCGATATGTCCCCAAGGTACCCTGGTCACAATTTATAAGTCACTGGTTCTTCCACATTTCGACTATTGCAGCGCTGTGTGCTGATATATCGGAAATGGCCTCAGTCAAAAACTGGAGAAACTACAAAACAGGGCGGCACGTATAATAACAGGGTCTGGTTGGGATGTCAGATCTACCCAGATTCTTCGTGCCCTCAAATGGGAAAGCTTCACTGACAGACGTGCAAAACAGTTGAAATCTTTAATGTTTAAAACTGCTAATAACCTTGTACCCGAATACCTATCTGACAAATTCACCAGCGTAAATACCATCCACAGGCATAATTTACGGGGCGCCCAACACAACTTGTTTATTCCGCGGCCGAATACTGAGGCCCTCAAAAGAGTTTTCGTTATAGGGGTGTAGCAGTATGGAACAGCCACTACCTTAAATAGCTTTTATTCTTCTATTATATAATATTAATAACTTACTTTAAGATTTCTTCTTAATAGATTGTAGTTTTTAAGTCATAGTTGTAAAGTATTAGGTACTAGATGTTTAGGGTTAATAAGCACGGCTCTTTTGAAGACCACTTTTCCTTTAGTGATAAGGATTCCGTGATTAAATAAAGTGATTAAATTAAATTGATTATCGCAACTCTAGAGTGGATAATTTTACAAAAAGCACAAATTTTTAATGAATTTTTAATTTTTAATTGTAGTTTTCTTCGTATTTTTGCCACATGTGCTATGTTTAATTTGAATTATTTGTTTCAGTTGTTTGCTGGGACCACAATGAGAACTACTGGTTCTACCAGTAATTGTGTTATCCAATAAAGTCATTATCTAAGTCATTATCTCATCTATCTTGGAAGTCAGAGAAAACCTTCGGAGTATGGGCAGAAGCCAACGCTGTACACCCGTTCAAACGGTCTCTGGTACTTGAGAACTCTCGCCCTCGAGACAACTTTACAGAACGTTAATATGGAGGTGTGAGTTCAACAAAAACAAGAACAAGAACAAAAGCAAAAAACACGCAAAACCCGCAGACTCCATTTCATAAACATCTTTTTATTGGTTTTACATGAATTACAAAGTACTTATAAACTTTCTTTGTATTCAGTCCCATTGTTTATTCAGCTATAAACCCAACAGCCCTCTGTCCGGGTTTAGTTTTAGGCCCAGACTTCGCCTCGCCTTGTTTTGTCAGAGCTAAGTACCAGGCAGGATTCAACGTTGATTGGTAAGAATTGTACTTCGTCTCAAAAATCTCTTTGAAGACGCATTCCGGGCGGGTTGGACTATTCTGTTGAAAACATAGATGAAGTTAATAAACTGAAGACAGGAACGAATACAAATAAGAGAAAATGTCGAGCGAAAAACCTTACCATGGATGTACTGATTTTAAACCGTTATTATTATTATTATCATTATTATTATTATTATTACTATTACTTGTCGTTGATTTTATGACTGAGGTAAGATTTAAAGTCTTTTATCTCCTCATCGTCTGTCTATGACGTAGTCCCTTTGAATAGCGGGAGATCGCAACCTGGCCACTGTATAATGTCAGCTGGATTGGACGGTTTTTTTTTCCTTATGCCCCCACTTAAATGAGGGTATGCCTCCCTCTTCTAAACAATCATCCTTTTGGCTTAAATCCTTAGAAGAGGGAAACATACCCCAAGTAAAGTGCCACCCTATTATGCTTTTCACTTACTGTACTGTACATCTCTCCCTTGGCGTTCATCGCGATGTAATTTCCTGATGCGTTTCCTCTAAGCATCACCTCAGCTGTTTTAACGGATTCCATGGTGAGAGTAGCTACAAGATAGTCAGAACAGAGATATTAGTGATTTTTTTTTTAGTCTTTCATTCTTACCCAGGATAACGCCGGGCTTTCTAAACGAATGTTTGTTGTCCCACCCACAAGTGTCTTTATCATGTGGCAATTTGATTCAGGTTTGACAGAGGGAACCTGGAACACACTAAAAATGATCGAAATTTGAATTTATGGGCTAAGAAACTTACGGAAATCTATTAGAAATCTACTAGAAGAACGTCGTATCAATAGAAGTGGATCAACTTTGATTGCAATAGGCTTTGTTATATGATTAAAAATGACCGTATATGGCCACTTTGGAACAATGGCAGAAACAAAACTGACGATACGACAAATCCTCCCCGTGGCGGATGATTCTAGTAGAATTTTTAGGATGCAAATAGTCACGGTGGGGTGGATGGTGGGGCGACTGTTGCTTTCGTAACTGAAGTAAACATCCCACTTCCCACTGTCTTTTCCTTTTTATTGCTTAAAACTGGCAAAAGCTATATTCAATTAGAGGCTCACTATGCGATGCAATGTTAACGAGAGCATGTTGTAACCCGTTATTAACATCCGAAGCCTCCCGGCGCCGTTGTATCATCTAGAAGAGTATCGTCATTTGCTCGATTGTTTAATGTGGGTGTATTTAATAATGGTAATAACGTCCAAGGCCTCGCACGTCGTTAATACAAGTTTCATTCATTCATTCATTTCATTGATTCATTTTCATGGCTATCATTCTCTTTTCGTATTTCAATTCAACAAAAAGAGTTAAAAAAAAAAAACAATGGCGAGTGGAAATAGTTGCACACGCTCGTCACTTTCTCCCATTTGACTCAACTGTTTAATCCGAGTATGTTTGAAATTCCGCGAGGTTTACATTGCTCGTTGGTAGGTAGCGAGTTTCTTTTGCTGTAGTATTCAAAGCTTTTGTGCATGTTTTGTGCTATACTGTGTTGATTTTATGATATCTGTCACCTTTTCAGGGATCAGATGGTGCTGCTTGCAGTCCGTTTCCTCACTGAGCGGCCCACTTTTCGGGATTTAGAAGAACATGGTTTGTAATGTGAAGCAATTTTAATGTTTTTACGACTTTAATTAATTCGAGACTAGTGTTAATGAGATTTTCTTACATTTTCGCAAGTTCCTGCCTTTTAGTTTCAAGATGTAAATCATTCTAAAAAGATAGAATGAGTAAGTGTACGTCTTCCACTGACATTTTGCTTTTGTCTCTGATGAATTTTTTTGAAACTGAAAAATGCCTTAGAAATAAAGCTCAGGGAAGCAGTTCAAAAAAAGGAGATGAGAAAATGTGCAGTCTTTTTAAAATTGTCCACGACTGACAACATCGTTTAGTTAAGAAATCCCATCCGGCGGTTACACTTGGTCATCAAGCTATGGACTCAGTTCTAATGCATGATTTAAAAAGGGCATTTTGTTTTCCGTTGGGACTTTCGAAATGCTAAATATCTTTCAGTGGTATAAACTAAAGCAATATTAATCGAATAATCTGAAACAATGCTGGCGCGAAATACATTTATACATATATGGATATTACAAAAGAAGAAAACAGGTTTGAATCTAGTTTCATAATTTCAGCTCCAAATTCACGCAAACGGAACAAACGTTTTAACTTTGTTATTGATTTAATGGATCCGATTAATTTTCTTTTCCTTTCAAGGAGATATTTCACTCCTTGTGGATAGTTCACTGAATTCTCGTTACCTACCTTGCCAGCGCATGGGAGTGGTCCTATGTCAATCGATTTTACCATTTACGGTAACCATTTACTTACCAGAACAACTGGTAATTTAAGCCGGGTAAAGAATCATAAATAAAACCTCTACTCACCATAACGATCTTCACTATCTCGTGTTCCCTCGACTCTGCTCTCTGTCACTTTAAGGTAGAAACCATGCCGACATTTCAAACGGGTTTCACGTGAATAACTCACTGACAACTCGCTCATGATGCTATCAGATACGGAAATTAACCTGTCACCGTACAGGCTCTGAGTTAAAAAAAATTTCTTCGAGAAAACGTTGTCGAGATCCTGCTGGGTGGAAGAGCTAGCGTTTCACTTTCGTTACCGTGTAAAACGCGTGGACTGTTTGTGATCACAACTTTGCAAAAGCTTTCTACAACATTTACCTATGCGTGTCTTCGTCCCCAGTCTCTCCTCCGCTATATGTTGCCTACGCAGATCATTGTACACCCTAGTAATTAACCTTTCGCAGGCGTGATCAAAAAGGATTTTTTTTTCCCAACAAGAATGTTACATTTCCAAGCAGAACGGTGATTGGAAGAAAGAAGAAATCAAATTTAATGCGAGGTTCCTAATGATTGAATATCAATTTTCCTAAACTGTATAAGAAAATGTATAGCAGATAATGTGGAAAATAAACATAACGATCTTGGTAGTGAGGAGGTCAATAGAGTAACAATGGTCTGTTCATAGAAAAACTTGACCAGTCACCAAAGTGCAAAACTACAAAGAAATGCCATCCCGTAATTATAGAAATTAAATATATTTTGGCAAAACAAGTGGACACACAGCTCAATTATCGGCATCAATTCATGACTCATTTATTGAATAGTCTATTTATCCCAGCATGTAATTATTTTGGAACATCGTAATTAGGTAAAAACATTGATAACATTGATTCTGATTTCTTAAACATTAGATGGTAAAAATTCCACTGCTCTATGGCCGCGTGCGGACTTGGGTCCAGGTTTTGTTTTGCCATCATTTGTCAGCCCCAGAAACCATCCTGGGTGGGGTTTAGACTCGAAAGAACTGTAACCATTCGCGTCCTGATGTTCTTTGAATACACAGTCCTCCAACAAGGAATTCTGTTCAAAGATAAATTATGGAATCTTTCAATTGGGATAATTTCGTTTTCTTTCGTCGTAACATATATGCAAAGTTTTCAGTGTGCACACTGGCAGAGTACATTGATTGGACATTCAGCGTTGAAATATGAAAACGAAAAATTATCTCGTTAATGAGAAAATGTAGTGTGATAAATCATTATTTGGGAATTTGTGAGATTTTAACTTAACCCGCCTTTTGAGTTAAAGAAATATTTTTTTAAAGCCTTTTGAAAATATCTGAATAGATATAATTTCAGTTGAGATCGCTTTTAAATCACCAATATAATCCAGAATTTCCAAAAGGAAACTGGAAAACCGATGCCCAAAATTTTGCAACGATGATCTCAAAGAATCCAAACTTGATTTTCAAGGTCACTGTTGCACTACTTTTGTTTTTGTTTATCGTTCGTTTGTTTTTAATTTTAAAAAAAATGTGAAATTCCTCCCCCCTCTCCCCTCCCCCACAAAAAAATCCCCAAGCTAAAAGTTAGAGGATAAAGCTAAGAGACTGGATCCAACATGATATGAGTTACTTGGATCATTTACGATTCGGAAGAAGCCAGACGAATAGGAATTAACCAGTTCTCGTTTTCTTTAATGAATATTCCATTGGGCGTTATTCGTTCCCTAACAAAACATTCAAGTAGTGGACAAGGTACATTTGACACTATTTTCAAGAGACTACACATGATTAGGGTCTAAAAGTTTTTAACTGGAGAATGATTCCCTGTGGAATATAGTTCAAAGGAGAATTTTGCCTCGGTTGGCTATATTCCTTTTTTGCAGCTTCGAGATGGCGCACCAGTAAGTGCGACAGTCAGCAAATACTCTTGCGTAAATCCATCATCAGAATTAGATGAAGTTTCTACTCACATATGTTACGATGTTTCCGTTACTGTCCATGCCAATGTACTTATTGGATACCTCTCCACGAAACACGACTTCTCCAGGAGCAACAGAAGCCATTTGAAGAGTAGCTGTAGCATAAACAAAGAAAAACTTTATTCAGTAGAGGGCCTGACCATTAGCCGTAAAACGGCCAAAAAATTTAAACGTTAGGTGTAACAACTGACAAATTTTAAGAGTTAGTCGTAAAACATTTATCGTTAAAAAATGTCTGACGATCTGTCTCCCCCCCCCCCCCTTTCTCTTTATCGAAGATTTGGGGATTAAACTGCATACGAAAAGAAATCTCTATTTCTAAATCGATAAAGACATTCCATGTGTTTTTTCCCGACATGCTTCTCAACCCTCCACCCAACGCGGACGTTAGGAGCGCGCGTTCAAAGAAAGATTCCATGAAAAAAAATTACTCTTTGCTTTCAATTGTCACCCATGACGCTACGCTTTAAACGTCTGTGGAATCATCATTCACACAACATCTAGAAAACTACCACCCACTCGAATAATAAGCTAACATGAAAATCTTGAAACTTCTGAGAAGAAAATAAGTAGCGTATAGTGTGAATATTTTCAAGTTCTCTCTGCGTTCATTTTCGGAATTTCTTTTGTATCAAGCTTTATGAATTTAAATGAGCCGTTTTTTTTTCTTTTAATGGAAATTTTGATGGACCTTTGTATTTCACTTTGAGCTCTCAGCAGTAAGGGACCAGTCGTATCTATCGTCAGGGAGGGGAGGGATGGTGGAGGATTTGGGGGGGTTAAATGGTTTTCAGGGGGAACCGGGAGGGAGGATCAGTCATCTCTGACTTAGTTAAAGAGGAGACTATAGAAAATTGACTACCAGTAAGGGGAGGGGGGAATTTAAAATACTACAGGACCTAACAGAGGAGGAGAAAATCAGCCCCTCCCCTTCCCCCCTTATCGAGACGATAAATTATGGCCGGCCGGTAACTGAAATGATTTCTCGCCAAACTTTCACTCCGGTACCACTGAATACTCTCAAACGACCCACTCTTCACCTTCTAAGTAACAGTGGTGGGACAAAGATGTTCAGTTGCCCTGGCAAGCTACTGGCAATGAAGCCCAATCGTTAGGGCTATTTTAAAAAGCTTATCAGGTTGGTCTAGCAAATTCCCAAATTATGGACCTTTGGCGAAGAACTAACGACGTCTCAATCTGTTACGTTAGTTAGCAACAGGAACTGCCATTACAAGATCGCTTCAGTGGGATCATTCTTGACAACCAATCAAACTTTTACCGGCTCAACCATCTTTCCAGCTTCATTGAAGATTAAATTAATGGTGGAAGATTGCAATGGTTGATTGCCTTATAGCTTAAACCTATGTCTAAATTTAACGTAAAGGATTCCACTTACTGTAAACATCACTGTCATAATTTTGACTCCCATCGACCAAATCATCCGTT
The DNA here is from genome assembly GCF_964205215.1 of Stylophora pistillata. Taxonomy (NCBI): domain Eukaryota; kingdom Metazoa; phylum Cnidaria; class Anthozoa; order Scleractinia; family Pocilloporidae; genus Stylophora; species Stylophora pistillata. The sequence goes on from NC_142520.1 coordinate 36,084,494, forward strand.
ACTCGCAGGCGGAACCCTTTTCTGGAATTCAAATAAGTTCTACGAACTACGTTGGTGGTAATCTGTTGAGAGGTCATCTTGGAAACTCTGAGGATTTGATTTCGGCGAACTTCTGTTTGTGCAACAGTCAGTAATTTTTTCACTTTCAGAAGCGAATATGTAAAGTTTATCGGTGCATATCAAATAGGTTTTTTTTTTTTTTTTTTTTTTTTGTATATATACAGTATTTATGAACTATACTTGGCCCATTTTTTGCGAATTACTTCATTTACCAAAACGAAACTTCAGCCGGTGTCGCCCAAGGAATATTCTTGACTTGATGACTGCTGTGCGCCCGTTTTCTGAAACACTAGTTGAAAATTACAATAGAACGGAAGCAAAACCTTTGAAAAATAATGATGCTTAAAATAATACCTGACGAGTAAAAACAAAAGAAAGAAAAATAGAGAGAAGTGAGTCGATTTGCATGTTCTATTACCTATTCAGGCGTGGCTGAGTAAGTGCGTCTGGGTGCAACTGTTATGGAATCTTTAAGAGCCAGCCCTCTGTAAAAATAAATGTGATGAGATCAGAAAATTACAAAAGTGAAGCTTTAAACTATTTGGGATCGAGGATGGCCAGGAATGAAAGAGATCAAAACGGATTGAATTTGGGAAATTAACTTTAATTTTTGTATGCATTAACCAAGATTTGGCTATTTTTAAAAACCATTTAAAATCAATCAAGATAAGATCGCGTTGAGAGGTCGCTAAGTACCGCGGCACTTTTAAGGAATCGGCTAAGTCACGATACTTCTTGGACCTCTGTAATTATTTTTAACGGTACGAAAACCTCACAAAGACAAACAAACACCAAAGAAATAACACTGAACTGAACAGGAATTTAGATAGTCGAGGGATGGGAGGGATAAAGACGGATCACATTTGGCAGCGAATTTAGAAAGGTAAATAAGGTAATAAAGGTATCGTGATACAGTAGATCACGATATTTTATTACGAAAACTGCAATACTATGGGATTTGTTGAACCAGCCATCAATGGTTTGCTTGTTATTTAGATAACCGAACATAGATTTGTCATTTAAATTCTTGTAAGTCAACTCCGAAATGTCTGAGATGTGGTGTTCCCTAGGGAATAATTTTGGGACATCTTTTGTTCTTGGTATCTATTAATGACTTACCACATTGTTTGACACATTCAGAACCTAGAATGTATGCAGATGATACCAGCCCGACGCTTGCCAGTACTGACATTGAGCATATAAATTATTGCCTTAATCACGACCTGAGCAATGTATACGAATGGCTCTCTGCTGACAAACTTACCCTGAATATGACAAAAACTGAGTTCTTGCTTATTGCATCAAGGCAGAAGTTACGAACAAATAACCTCCGCTAAATCCCTTGGAGTTTATGTCGATCAAAATATAAATTGGGAGTGTCATATTGAAAACATCTCTAAGAGGATAGCTTGTGCCATTGGTGCGATTAAACGAATTCAGCATCTCACTCCATTTAATGTTTTAATTAAAGTTTATAATAGCTTTATTCGACCACATTTTGATTATTGCAACATAGTGTGGGGAAACTGTAACAAAGGCCTTTCTGAAAAGCTGAAAAGGCTGCAAAATCGGGCAGCTCGCATCCTAATGTCAGCGAGCTATGATAGTAATTTGGATGATTTGTTCCGGGCCCTAGGGTGGCGAAGACTCTACTATCAAAGATTGGAACAGAAATCTATCCTAATGTACAAAAAACATTACATGGTATGACACCTGATTATCTGAGATCAAGATTTGTATATCGTGACAGTGTAAGTGCTTATCGTTTAAGGAATACCGAAAACAAATTAGTTCTTCCAATACCTCGAACTGACTATCTCAAGAGAAGTTTTTTGTACAGCGGAGCTCAATTGTGCAACAACTTACCTGTAGACCTAAGACAAGCGTCTTCGCTGACTGATTTCAAATATAAATTAAATCCGGCCACAGTTTAAAGTAAGATCTTAATTTTAAGTAAATTTTAGACACGGCTTCCATGGAAAGCAGAGTTTTTTATTTATTTCTTTTATTTGAATTGTTATTATCAAATTATTATTGTAGTTAGATAGATAGGTTTCTAATATAGAATTAACTAAATCAACTGATGGAAAAACCGTGTATAAATAAAGTTATCCTATCCTATCTTAAATGTATATGTTTAGAAGGAGGTGGTCAGTACATGATTTTTGTGTTCGAAGAAAATTTCCTAGGGTGCCGGAATTCCAGGAGGAAAAGAACCAAGTTTGCTCAGATAGACAAACAATAAAGGAGTAATAAGCCGAAAACGTAAAGACACAGCGAATTTAAATGCTTTTCACCCAACATCAAGCTGTTGCTTTCACACAGACAGTTTCTTATCTTCAGAGACGCCTTGTTCGATCCAAAGAAGGGAAGTAGTCTGACCTCCGGAACACCTGAATAGCACACCAAATTGGGGATGAGACGAAAAATCTAAACATCATTTTACCATTATTAGACGCTATAAGGACGTGATCATACCAGACGAGTGTAACGGTATGCGATGTGTTTTCTTCATCTGGGGATCGAATGATTCACTGATATTGTAGCTAAATGAAAACAAAAATGTTTGGAAATTAATTTTACGCAAGAATTTTCTGTTAGCAAAGCCACACCAAAGGAGTGCGTCAACAATTTCTTTCTATCAAATAATGATAATAATATTAATAATAATAATTTTCACCGCTAATCGCCGTCGCAAAGTACAGCAACGACGCAGCTCAACAAGGTCGAACCGAAAGCTTACAATGGCGCCTCTGGCAGCCGCTATAACGGTCCATGTGTGATCTTGGAGCACAGCTTACAACCAGCTGGAATCAGTTGTATGTTGGATTTTGGTGAGGGAGGAAAACCGGAGAACCCGGAGAAAAACCCTCGAAGGAGAGAAGAGAACCAACACAAACTCAACCCACTTATGGCGTCGGGTCCGGGAATCGAACCCAGGCCACATTGGTGGGAGGCGAGCGTCTCACTACTACCCCCATCCCTGCTTCCCTATTATCATTATTATTATTATCGTTTCTATTTCTTTGTTTGGGGGAGGGGTGGGTGGGGGCGTAGAAGAAAAATCGTAAGCTTGGGCTAAATTGATGAAAGGCCAAGGTCATTTAAATTTTTCTCACACTATTTCTCTCGAATTTGTAAGAATCCAACAAACAAATAAACAAGAATTTAGGAGTGGTATCATGAGACTGAAAAAATAGAAGAGTAAAGAAAAACAGAAAGCTCGTTAGTGCTCAGCATAGAGCGCTCTTCGATTGAGTATCGATCATTAAATCAAAATCAAAGTAATCATAACAGCCAATCAAAAGAAAGGAAAATATCTTAAAAGGCCCGTGAGAACCCGCGGTAAAAAACAACCGAGCTGCCAAAAGCGCGGGAAAACGAAGGCAACCAAGTTATGATTGGTGTCAGTTCTGCATCTGATTGGTTGAGAGAGTGGCGCGAGTTTTTCTAGACCAATCACAGAGCGAAGTAAAGCAAAACCAATGCAAACTAGGATTACTTTCAACACCCAGTTGTCAACTGCTCGAAGATCCTAAAAAAACCAATCACTGGCAAGTCGGTGGCAGACAAAGGATTTCGTATTTTAATCTTGAGATTATGAATTTAGCGGAAACGAACAGGGTTCCACGAAAATCTTGCGGAAAACAGATTAATCTGCGCACATAACTAGTTAACCAGGACTCAACAAAGCAAACTAATCGTTGCGCATTTTGGAAAAAGCTCAAATCCACTTTGATTTCGGAATCTGATAATTATTGCTTCTTAAGCAAAGGCACAAAAGCTGTTGTGTTGATAGTTTTGTTTTTGATTAGAAATGGCAATTAAATCAAGTGCTGACAGAAAAATTACCGCAAAAATAAGTCATTAAAACGTTGCCAAAGAAGGCTTAAGTTATCTTGTTTCTTAGCATTTTCATCGTCACCAAACCAATATTGTCAGGAAAGAAAACATGGATAGACAACAATGTTCTTTGACTAGGGAAAAAAACATTTAAAAATTCCATTCATTTTTGCACTTCTATTACATGAAATGTCTTTCTTTCAAGATAACATTTTCATTCAAACTAAAACAGCACAAAGCTAAATAACAACAGAGCTTAAGTAAACTAAGCTAGCAATATAAAGAGTCCGGAAATGCCAAAGCAACTTAAATTTTTTGTTTTTAATTACATTGAGAGGCCAAAAGTCGCACAATATCATTTCTTCTTGTCTTATCGCTTGAAAAGGTTACGTTCTTCGTTGAACTCCGCAATCCATCTTTCTAGTTGTATTGGTGATTATAATTATAGCTTATGTGTCGATAGGGAGTGTCGTTTTTTGGAAAATTAAAAACACTGCTAAAAAAAATACTAATATAATCCCACACCTGATTTGTCTCTTGTTTAACAAATTTCGAAATTTTTTCAGCAAGGCTTAATGTTATCAAGACTTGGTCGAAATTATAGTAGGAAAAGACATGGTTAATTTACTAGTCTAATTTCTTCCAGCTTAAACCGATCGTTTCCAGTTTGAGCTGTATTCAACAGCAGGGAATTATTAATGAAAACAGAATTGAAATTCTGAAAACAGTAACAATTATGATAAAGACAATAGCCATCGAAAATGAAATTTTGAAAATGCTTTTTTCAGTTTCTTAAACGTCATAGAAAGTCACATATATTCCAGAGAAAAAATTTTTCATCTTATCCGATAAAATATCGTTATAGTACACACCATGTAAATAGGTTTTAAAAATGACTTTTACGCCATCGCCACTCTCCAATTCAAATATTTGCATATTCCATATTAAAACTTCTATTTCTTTTGTCTACAGTTTTCTTCGACGCATAATAAATACAATTCTATCGGAGAACTATTCATACATTTTAGAACATATCCATTTAACAGGCTTGGAAATCAGCGTTATCGCTTCTTAACGAAAGATCGAGTCGATTAGTCTATGCAATTTCTTTCCCTTTTTCACAGGCGAGTCGAAAACTTGCAAAACACCTGCTGAGTGAAATAGCTTTCAGCTCACACGCTGTCAGCAAAATCTCAAAGAATACTTCAAGATGAGTTCACTTTTTAAGCCGAATATTTTTCTATCGAATTCAACGACTGGCCATTCGAAATGAAATTGTCTCTCTCGAGTTATATTACAGCCATTAAATTAAGGGGTTGTAATAAAGTCACAAATCTACATCGATCTTTACGTCGAAACAAAAGGTAAACACATCAACCAATTTATACAAAAACCTCTTTTTCTTCTGCGTATGCGGCTGTTTTTAAGCTCATCGATTCCTGAAGTTCATAGCTTCCTTCGTTTCGCTTTTTCAGCCGATATACCAAAAATATGAGCAGAATTACAGCGCAAGCTGCGCCTGCCAGCAGTGCCACGAGAATTTCGATCGTCACAAATCCAAAGAGGGTCTTCCTCCTTTCGCTTTCTTTCGGATCTTTTTGCGTCTCTACATCGCTGCCTCCTTTAGGAGTCCCTTCTTCTGTTATGGGTCGGGTTGTTGGCAGTTTTTTAGGATTTATAATCGCTGAGCGGCTGAGTAATTCACTGAAAGTTTCAGTAGCGCGAATTTTAGATGAAACAATGGAGGTTGTATGAATTGAGCTTTTTACGAACCTTGTTGTAACTATAGCATCGATGCTGGCACTCATTATGCCTGGAGTCCTGTATTGCGGATTAATAGCGACGGTATCGCTCGAATTTCCTTCATATTTTCTCGTTGGTGATATATCAATCTTAACCTTGCTTGGCGAGACGATTGAAACATTTGCAAGAATGTTTGTATCTTCGTCATCTACAGGTTCCTTACTTTCGACGTCTCTCTTTGTTATCGTCCTGTGTTCGCTCTTCGATATTTTGCGAAATTCATCGTTTAAAAGCACAATACTTATTTCTTCCCCGCCTCCGTTGTTTGTACTTTCGCTGAGAGCCGCTTTCTGGGCTCCGATTTGAACAACGTTTCCTTCGAAACAACCGTAAATTAACAAACTACAGATGGCAACTCGTAAAACCCTTTCAACGAATTCCATACTTCAATTGACGACGCTCTCCTTTGAACGATATCACTAGTAATTAACTCATCTCTCGTGCACCCTTTCCAATTTTTTCCTTCTCTTCGACGTATGCTAGTCGATTCTCGACAAGCGCTGACGTGCGTTTGCGCCGATCGGGCTACAGCGCAGCGCTTATCGCGGTTTCGACTTCCTCTGTGACAGTCGCCTTCTTGAAGTACAGCGTGTTTACATTCTGCGGTTACCTCTTGAAAGCAACAGAGCGAAAAATTGTCTGAGCCGAAGTCGAGTGAAACTTAATAGGCTCGGCATGCTCCGTAACAGACGAACAGAATTAAACATTTGACTGTCACAAAAGAAACATAATAGTGGGGTCGTTCCGTGCAAACACCTTTAAAAGGTGGGTTAGGACAACTAAGCCCTTTGTCATGCTAATTAAATTGTTGTCCACATTCGCAGTGACTTTCATACTAATTTGGTCAAGGTTTTCAATTTGTTTATATTCCTATTATAAACATCCCTCATCTTCTTCAATTCGTTCCCCATTAAAGTGAAAAAATGCTTCGGAGACAAAAACAAATGTTTTTCTTTTTGATGATTGACGTTAAGGCTTTTAAAGTTTAAAATCACGTGCAATGTCAACACACAGTAGAAATATTCAAATGCGGCCTAAATTTACCTATATCATTCATCCGAAAAACGCCGGGGTTTCTATGGAGAAAACACCACGCGAGGAAATTGCAGAAAACGCCCCTTTTTTAACGAATAGGGCAGCACTTTAAAGATCATTTAAAAGGACCCAAAATGCTTTTTAAATATTGTCTCATTTATGTTTCACACATCTTGATAAAATGTTCACAGCCTCTTAAAAATTCATGCTCTAATCGGAGCAACAAGAAACTATAAATAATTTATGGTGTAATTTGTTTTAGACCAAAACATCGCCACATGATTACGAATGTGTGTTTTCTGATTATAAACTCATTTTAAACGCGTTTTATTTTAGAGTTAACTTCTTGTTTTTACTTTTCGGTTTTTTTGGGGGGGGGGCTGGGAAGGGGGGGAAGGGAGCTTTTCTTTTGTGGATAGCGTCCCGTGAATAATTGTTCTGATGATTTGTCTTGAAACTGAAAACACCTGGGGGTCAAAATTCACCGTACCAATACTGTCACCAGAAACCACAAGTTTAAGTTCAAAAGAACCGGAAGACTTTTCGACCGCGAACAATAATATATTTACGTCAAAGCGAAGAAAGAATTTCAAAAAGAAGTTAATCCATTTCAACTGATGAGTTAAAAAAAAAAACATCTTTTGATCGATCTAGGAGTGTAAAGACTTATGGGACGATTTCAATGCTACATCTTCACCTGTTTTGCGCACCCGCGTAGCTCGAGAGACTTTAAACAGTGTCTTATATGACATTTTCACCCATGCTTGTGGCATACAGAGGAATCACGATTTCTCGAACCCTCGGTTTCTCGAACCTCCCGATATCTCGAACTAAACCTTGTTTCCCTTGGATTTGCTTCACTTGTAATTTCACCCCCGATTTCTCGAACTCTCGATTTATCGAACCAATTTGCGTTTCCTCTGGAGGTTCGAGAAATCGGGATTCCACTGTAGCTGTTACGTATAGGACTTCCTTTTGTATTAATCTTTAATGAGGTGTGCCATAGAAGCTATATGATATTTATCTTTCTCTCTAAACAGTATGAATAAAAACTTACTCTAACTGCGTTCTGAGATTCCAAAGAGTACCTTGGCCGTTTGAAACACTTCCCCAACCGTGCTAAAAATTCAACTTCAGACGCCGCCATTTTGAAAAATAATCCGGAAAGCGCGGTTCGTAAGGAGCTGTTGCTACTCTGGTTTTCGCTCTTTTGATGAACCTCTTTTCAAGGCATTTTACTGTAAACTGATATTAAAGGCAAGACGTTGCGTATCGGTGGTTTCAGTGCTAACGAGTTGTAAAAAATAGATCCAAAGAACACTAAGTTTATTATGAGAAAAAAAATTTTATTTTAGAAAAAAAAAATATATTTTGTTTCAAAATCACGTTTAACATTGTTCATGCATCAAATTATAAATCGAATGAAATATGTAAAATCAAATCTTTCAAATTATGCCATGCGATGACCATATGTCATTTTTACCATATTCAGGCACTTGGAATTTTTGGAGGATATCACGTCGGGATGACAAAGTAGCAAATGAGGATGGAGCAATTTTCAATTGAATGTGGAAAGTGATCCGAGTTTACACTGGTTTTTTACTTAACTTCGCTCAATGATGGGTCCATAATACTCGCACCACTTACTCAACCAATCAGATGCGAAACTAAAGCCGATCGCGAATTGGTCGCCCGTGTTTCCCCGCGTTTTTAATAGTATGGTTATTTACTTTGAGTTCTCAGTGGCTGTGAAAGTTTTTTCCTTTGTTCTGATCGGCTGTTTTTTGGTATTATGACACTCAGTCGAAACCCGCGGCTCTATCAGTAACGTGCGCCACCTTCACAGCATATCAAAAGTAAAACTAAAAATGAATCGCGACTCGGCCGAGTTTCCCACGGTCCATGGCCTTTCAATTGTTCTCGTTGGATCTCTCTAATATTTTCTTACCCTCTGATTAGTCACTCTGATTCATTTTCTTTTAGTTTTACGACATTCAATCGTGAAAGGCGGTCTATAATAAATTACAATAGCAATATGAACAGTTATTGAAATCTCGCATTGTAAACGTCTCCATACATGTTCATGAGTATGTTGTTTTACCACAATTGGCAGTAATGTCGCAACGTAATAATCCAATTTGCAGCTGTCGATAACTGCACAGACAACGCTGCTCGAATCAAAGTGTCACGCAATGTCTTTATCACCTCTCAAACATTGATGACGCGCCAATTTGACGTCGATATTGTGATAAAAACAAACAAACAAACAAACCAACAGTGGTTTAGGTGCGCCTCGTGAATCCACAACATTTGACTCTGCGAGCACGAATATCGTTCTCAGTCGACAAGAGTACAGAACACACTAAATCACTGTCGATGTTTTTATAAAATTGTGATTATTCATCGTGTTAAAAGATCAACACATCCGTCTTTCTCATGATGATTTTAACGTCTTAACCTTTCCCACCCTAACATCTGTGTGCATATTCTCCATACTGTTCTCTATACATTTCCTAAGGGCCAGACAAGGAGAATTTGTTTAGCATCTACTGAAGAGCTTCTTTAGTAGGTGATCATTTCATCTATTTTCGTGACCGTAACGTTTGACTCAGGGATGTTATTGCGGAGAGAAACCAGATGCTAGTCACTCTTAGAGGCTAAAGGATTAATATCTTGATTTATTCCATGGCTGTGTCTCACAAGGACTGGGAACTACCAAATTCACGAATTTGATTGGCTGAAATCAATATTGAAAGCGGTCTAGATTTTCCCATCTAGACCGGTCTAGAAAAAAAAGGTACAATGAATATAAAAGATCGGCATATAAGACACAGCCATATAATAAACATCTTATTAACCGAGCTAGGTCGGTCTGTATGGGAGAATCTTGACCTCGGTCGCTGGTACAGACCTCAATGCGTTCGGTCTGTACTGGCGACCTCGGTCAAGATTCTCCCATACAGACCTCCCGCTCGGTCAATAAGAACTAAGTCTAAGTTCTCTACCGTATTCTGCAAGTTCAACGTTTCAAAGTGTATCGTTTTCTCCGAGTAATATCCAATCATACAACTGTATAAGTCAGTACTCCACTTATGCTACTTATCTCGTCCTCTTCACTTTTCGTCTTCTCTTCGTCTTTGTTCTCACCAGGGGCAGAAACATCAGTGTCCCGTTCCTCTGCCTTTTCGTTGACTGGAGCTAAGTTATCACGTGACAAATGAGAAGTCTTTCTACCGTTGGTTAAAGTTACACTCGCACCATGATTAATCTGACCAAGGTCCTGGTTCAACCGAGTGTCCGAGGTGGTCTGGCTCGGAGAGGTTCCCGTATTAGAAACGTGCTGCTCTATCGTTTCGTGCACGGCTCTTTGAGTGTTTCTTTCCGGTCTAAAATATATGATGTAAAGTTTTGGAATAAAGATACAGCCCATGCAGGCGAAAGCTGCCACGAACAAGGTAAAAGCTACCACAAGGGTGCGGTTGTTTCCCACAACAAAGCGATAAGTAGGAATAAATGCAACTAAAAGGATACAGAGAGCAATAGTGGAGAAGCTCATAGATTTTGATTCGTTGAAATTTTCGGTTAAACGTCTTTCGCGGAACGCCAGAAGAGTTGCCAGCACAAGAACTGATACAGGATAACAGACGGAAATTATATGAGAAGCCGTAAAACTCTCGAAGCATTCAAGTAATCGCGTGTTATCGTCTTGGTTCTGGAAACGAGCCACTGTTAAATCTGTAGCTTGCCATGCGATTATCAAAATTCCTTGAAGCACTACTACCACGCCCACTTCAAGGAGCTGTAAGTAATCCGTACGCATACTCGTAACACGAGAAACCGCTGACTGAAGTAATTTCGTGGCAGTCTTCGACTTGGCTAAGAAAAAAGCCGAGTATAACACACATATTAATAGCAGTAAGACACTCACAGAAATGCATGAACTGTTGGTCGGCTTACTTGTTACTTGAACAATGGCCAATATAAAAGACAGGTACAAAGTAACGAAGAAGAGGGTTAGAAGATACGGACTGGAGTCCATAACAACTGGTGTTTTACGTTCACGGTGGAAAATAACTGTCACAGCGGTCAGGATAACGATGCCAGCTATCCCAAGCGTTATTATGGCAATACCTGCAGGATCGGAGGATTTGAGATAGACTACCTCACGTAAGACACACCGAGTTCTCTCTTCATTTGCATAATGGGTTTCGTTACACGGCGTGCAGTTCGTGGAACCCGACTTGGAGCTCACAGTGCCTTTGAGACATTTTTGACAGTTCCAACAGCATTCTGATTGGCCAACCACTCGCTCACCTGGTTGGCACACACGGAAACAAGTGGACAGCGGTTTCTTATTTGAATTCCAGTTGATCAAGCTTTCGTTGATCAAAAAACTCACATTGTGATTCTTCTTACTCCAGTAGCCAACTTCAGCGTATTCTAAGCGTTTGTCTCTGTTTAGTCGAAGATTTCTTATCACGTAATCACTGGCAGTACGTTCACCATTTTTGTCAAATTTTACCTTATTGAAATCAACTCCTTGGAAATGAACCTTTGACGCAGACTTGAACAACGTTTCAGGGGTCATAGTCAGTGAACTCGTGTTTGGACAATGTCCTGGCGAGTGTGACTCGTTGCAAGTAAAAATATCATGCAATGCATGGGCTACAACCAAAACAGCGTCTATGACATTAGCCACGAAATCTTTTCCAATTTCTTGGCCAGAAGGCAGCACTGCATTAGGGCTACATGTAGGCGTCTTGAGTTGCAAAGGATCAGAGTTTGAACTAAGGGTCGTATGGCAATGCAAAGTTTCCTCTAAGTACTTGGTAAACCACGAATTATTCGCAGCGTCTCGAATTGAGTATTCTCGTATAAACCTCTCGAATCCTTCTACCTTTTTTGAACGAATTGAGAAGCTAAATAGTCCTTGTAGCATGGAATGGCTCACGTTCAAATTAGCTATTTCAGAACCAAGGGAGCTCCATCCATCACTTGCTACCCAAGTGCGATCTGTAACTTTCATATTTTCCGCCTGTTTTAACAATCTTTCTCCTTGTTCAAAGTAACTGAAGACGATAACAACTTTTGCTCGCTCCGCAGTTTTCAACTTGTTCATTGCGTCTTCAATTTTTCGGTCAGAATTGGGTGAGCCGAAAGCAATGTATTCGTCGTTGGCGATACACACATTCAACTTCTTAACTGCGGTTTTAAACGCAGCGGCTCCCAACTTTCCGTAATCGTCATCACTCGCGATTAAAAACACGTAGTTCCACTGAAAATGATGAACGAATTTGGCGATAGCTTGCGCTTGGAACTCATCCGAAGGCACAGTTCGGAGAAACGAGTTGTAACGGGTCTTATCTCCGAGAATACGGCTTGTTGAAGCGTAGCTTATTTGTGGAATACCATACAAACCCAGCAGCCTTGCCACAGGGATAGAAATCCACGAAACTGCAGGACCGATAACCGCAGAGATTCGTCGATCTCCTGCACGGGAAATACTGCTGTTTTGACAACAATCATGGCGAGATATGCAAATCGAATTCGATCGATATTTGGAAACGATTTCTATGGCATAACTCATCGATTTAGGAATGCTTTCGCATGTATCCTCGATTTGGTAGCCAATGGTTGTGTTTGGCAAAAGCGAAGTCGAATTATTGATCAAGTCGACCGCGTATATCATTGCCGTCATCCAAGTAATTCCGTCTGGTTTTAAATGCTCGCATTTTCCACCTTCCTGTGAAGTTATCGGGAACAATCCCTTGAGCATTATATCGCCATCTTTCCAAATCCACTTGTGCTCAAAGTTATGGAATTGCTGGTGTGTAAACGAAAGGAAATCGAGGGTTAAAATTACTCGGATGAAACAGTGGCCAACGAAACAACCTGAAATCCTCATTGTTCCCGAACACAGCGAGGCGCGCTACCCACAGTCAAATCTTTAATCGCCTGAAGAAATTAATTGTTGCTGAAAATGTGAAAATTGCACCTCTCAGGCTGCCTGCTTTAATTTTTCTTTTCCGGTTTTTTCTCTCGACACTGCAGCTGCGAACTCGCTGTCGCGTGTAAACAATCGTGTAGAACAAGCAGTGGGCTATACATACAACAATCTGTCATTTCATCAAGTCCATGACCACCCATTCACGTACAAATTTTCCAACGAAAGATCTTACATTGGAGAGAAAACGTTGACCTCAGCGGACGTACGTTTTACAAACTTCATAAAAAGTGAATTTTTAGAATCAAAAGAAGGCGCTCTATCAATGTCCATGGCTTAGCGCAATGTTTGCTAATTAATACAAATCTGAATTGTGAAAAATTCATTGCTTTTACAATGCGTAAATTTCTTAGTGTCATTAGTAACCGGACAATGTTCGTTTTTGCCTCGACAGAATGTAAATAACATCAACAGTAGCTTTTTTAATTTAGTTCTTTCCTGAATTGTCCCAGAAAGGCAAACTCCACCGTTAATTCAATGAAGAATACTTTTAGTAAATGAATTTATTATTTTGAAGTTAGCATGGTTTGGAATATTAGGTGATAAAACTCAGTCCTTTGTTTCATAATTCAATATTTCTCTCCCCAAAGAAAGCCGCTGTTAGAGACTTGACGAGACAAGCTGTTAAAGATATGTGCCAAAAATATTGGCGCCCAAGGCCGTAGACGTTATTATCACTATCTCGCAAGGAGATTGTTTCTTTTAAGATAGCAAAAACAGAAAAAACAAACTGAGAGAGAGTAGAGACTTCCGAAGGATAAAAAATAATTGTATTTTCATCAAGCGAAAAAATTGATAAATAAATATTCCTGGCCATGTTTAATTAGTGGATGAATATTAATCAGTCAACAATAACTGTTCTATCTTTGAGTGACAGTTCACTGAAATGATAAATGCCTTTTCCATCAGTCTTTGCGTTTTCTTTGGGCCAACGGCTTCACGATAGATAGCTTATGCTTCGTATAAGTCAAGTCGTTTCCCCACAAACAAGTTCAGCAACAAACGAAGAAATCTATTTTTATGTAAAGAATCGGTATTTTTCACCCAAAATGGAGTCATTTTGCTTACCTTCACTTTAAGTGATTAGCGCCCGTTACAGCTAATCTCTCATTAGATATCTCTTCGGGAAAACTTGAAAAAAAAAATCAATTTACCGGGGTTAGCATTTGCATTCTTCGTCTTCTGATCTGATTTCGTTTGGAGCGGATTTCAATTCATGAAATTAAACGCGTCAGACCTTTGACCGCGAAGAATGACCAGCATGTAATTTCTCCTTTGAATATCACCCCTGTGACACATATTCAAGTCACGAGAATAAAGGAATTGATCCCCAACCTAAGACGCTCTTGATTATTGAGAAAATTCTCCTCTACAGCACCTTGAGAAATGTACAGAGATTAGTATTGAGAATATGCACATACTGATGCTGGAATGAAAAAGATTCAATAAAATTCCAAGAAAAATGAACTTTAACATGTTTTTCACTCTTTATAGCTACGAAGACCTTGAAAAAGCTTTCAATACCTGTCCTTATAATTTTAACAATCGGATCTGCTTCCCTAATTCTCCCTTCTCTATCCTGTTCATTTTCATGGAAGTCAGTTGGGAGAAATTGATGCAATATCAGGACGAGGCTTTCTGACGGTTAAGTTTTTCTGGATCGTTTCTCTTACCTATTGACCTTTTGGTGCATAATACATCGTCAATGTGGGGCCAAGTCCGTAGTGCATAGAGTTAATTTGCGTGAAATAAATGAATTAAGCTTTTCTTAACCTGTTACTCGGCATGGAATGCCGTTTAATTTAAAAGAAAAAAGACTTAAAAGCCAGCTTATAGCTCTCAAAGAAATTATTGAGAGAGAGTAACCATTTTCCGTTGCTTGTGCATTTTCGACGACGTTAAAATGAATCTAAAATACACAGTTGATAAGCCAAAGTTCCAAAGCTAATATCCAATTTTGGTTTTGTGTGCTTAACTCTTCCAGCACTTCGTAAAACCGACAGATCAAAATTAAACGCCAACATAGCAAATTTTAAAAGTAAGCTCGTAAACAAACTGTTCAGCGTGACCTATTCCTATCTTTTGCAAGTGTTAATTTTCTCTTTGTTTGTTTGTTTATTTTCCCTGATAATTCGCAACCTGTACCAATAATATACATGAAAAAACTACTCAGTTCTGATTGGTTAAGATAAATGCAAATTTCAGGTAATTCGGTGCAGAAGAGAGTTAATTCAGTGCAGAAGAGGGTAAATTCAGCGCGAAGACAGTAACAAACCAGACATTCTGATTGGTCAATAATCAAAGAAACTCACAGAATTACCAAACTCACTGAACAATTCCTTGAACTGTTTGGCCGGACTTTGAACCTTTTTGCGCCTTAAAGATGTGAAAATTTTATTTTATCTTATTGTTTTGATCGTACGCGGTTGTTTTGACCGAACGCACAATGTCACTTGCAGGGTTTGAATAAATTATTTTTGCACGTGATGCGCGCGCTTTTCTTCTGCATAATTATGATGAGCCACCTCGTATTTTTTCATGTATATTATTAATACCTAATCACATGATTTTTCTTGTGCAATTTGGAATAAATAAGCACTTGTAAATTTTTTCAAAGACCACAAATTGCACTCGCCCTACTGGCTCATGCAATTTTGTTAGTCTTTGAAAAAATTTACTCGTGCTTATTTCTTCCAAATTGCACTCAAAATCATGTGATTACCCATACAAAGACTAGGTTGCGTGATAGAGACCCCAAACTATGATTAAATCGCCCGTACCATGCAAATTGCTTCCTTTCGAGTTTGAAGTTTTAATAAAACACTTTTTATCGAGAATTTCATCTACATTGTTGATGGAAACTACCGTCTTAAAAACTTTTTATCTTTCAAAGTTCTTAGTAAATTGTTTGCCTCTTGTCCTATCTCCCTCCGACGATGAGAGATCGAGAAATAGTGGAACTAAGGTCTTCGTTCAGTATGAAAAAGAAAATTGATCGTGTTTATTATCTCCAAACTGTAGTACGTGGGAAAACATTGTTTTGGAAAAATAAAAACGCAGGGACTCTATGAAAGATTTATAAGGATTTTCTCTCCTTGATTAATAGCAATAAGTTATTCGTAAATGTAGAGATCTTGAGACAATGCCAAATGGATGTGATGCTGCGAATCTATGTGCTTTCTTGAGATTTAAAGCGAAGAAGGTTTCACTTCTAAATTACGTGGAAATGGTAAGTGTTTTGTAAACGAGTGAAACCTAACTTTTGGCAAAATCTAAACGCTTTCAGTGTCAACATTTTGGTGAGATTTCGCTTCAGTTTTCCGCTCCAGGAACCCAATAAATGGAAGAACTTTGAATGCTTACGTATTTTAAAAACCGCATATTTTAAAGAAGAAATCCTCTAAAAGTCGAAAAAAAAAGGCTTTGATAAAGCATACTTCAATTTAAAAGCGACGTAAATAAACGAAAAATTGTTAAACAGCTGTAAATTAGAGCATAATTTTTATCAGCAATTCGTATCCTGCTTGTGGAAGCTTGAAAATTCACAAATCTTCCTTGAATGCTGAAAATATAGTTTGCGAAAATTAGCAGACGAGCCTGACAACCGTACTGCAAAAAAAAAAAACTAAGAAAATCTCACATAATTAACAAGAGTATTCTGAGAAACTAACAGACTTTTCTCCAAACCACACAATGTAAGTAATTTTTTGTTGTTTTATTACAACTGTACCCTAACACCCCCATTCAACTGAGATAACGTATATTGTGTGGCAAAGCGCGGAAATGTCTCGCCGCAGGGCGGCTTTGTTTCTTTCGAAAAGAAAGGCGTTCTTCGTTGAAATTGTTTTTGAGGGGAGTTACAAATATCATGATTTCTCGGAAGCTATTTTGCAAAGATAATTGGGCTGGATGTCTACTCAGAAGGAGTATTGACTTTTTCTCATACAAATGATGTCTCGCCGTTTAAAAGTCTCGACGATGAGGAGCCAAGCCAACAGTCGCAAAATTATAGATTAAGAAAGTACACAGGTGTAACATTATAGCAGATTAAAGTTTGACATTTACTTTGCTGAGTCAAGGATAGTAAACATGGAACTTTTTCAAAATATTTCAATCCTATAAATACATTTATATATCTCCCTTTTGATATGTCCATTCTCTTCTTTCATCTGATTCTTCACATGTTTCTCTCGTCCTTTTTTATCAGACTGATCATGTAATTAAACTGAAGTTGTAAAAAAAGTACAAATAACGCTTAGACGATTGTGATCATGAATACGTTCGCCCCCTGCCACCTTCCTCAATTAGTCAGACTAATTTGCCCCCAAACTTCGACAGAGAAGGAATATATTTTGCCGTAAGAAAAATATATAGTTACAGGATTTGGGAGCGAACTTGCTTTTTCAGGGGGTGCACTCTCAAAGATGGCAAGAGGTGAACTTGCAATGGCCAAGGGGCAAAACATGCGTAAACCAAAATTAGAAAACCCTAACAAATGACACTCGAGTATCTCTAAACAAATTTATTATCCTTACTAAGCTCTTTAATTTTTTTAAGCTGCTTGTGGCTCAGGTGCGGCATTTATTACCGAGCGGCACTAATTGGAGGGCGGCATTGATAAAAAAAAAATTGAAAAAAGGGAAATTTTTTAAGTAAAACACGAACACGTTCAAAAATCATTAGCCGTCTCGACGGCTCTTCAGTGAAATTCTGGATTACCATAGTGATACCTTTATTTGTTGTGATATATCATTGTAGTAACATTCGTTCAGGTTTTACGAAGAGACCTCTAATTATGCAAAACGTTTTTCTGACAACTTCATTAAGGACCGGTCATTATTTATCACCGAAGGGGGTAGGGTGGGGGGTGAATGATATTCACCATGTGAAGACCCACATGTAATAAAGTCCTGAATGTAATAACATTTGGTCCTAACTGTAATTAAGTCCTAGATGTAATAGCACTTTGTCCTAAATGTAACAGGCCTCCAATGCATTCATCGCTGCTTATGCATTATTGTTGTAGCGCACATCCACATTGAGAGGCTAACGTGACAGCTGTCGTACCAAAGAATCCTCTGACCAGTGTGCATGAAATATCACGGGCTCGCACCGATGTCAATCAGCTTCTTACCTTGCTAGAGACGTAAGTAAAAAAGCATTGCAAACCCTTATACTGAAGTCCGTTGATGAATGCATCGAAGGCTGATTGCATTAAGGACGAAGTGCTATTACATTTAGGACTTTATTACATTTCGGACCAAATTTTATTTTTACATTTAGGACAGTTATCACATTTAGGCCATCTACAACCATCTTTAAAAGCCTTCGGTTTCTTTGCGTTTGCTTAAGGAGCAAATGAGGCAAACAATAACTTGCTGAAATTGAAACAGCCTAAAAAAACTCATTGAAATATAATCGTAAGTAAATGTAATGAAATTGCATAATGCAAACGGCTGTTAAAATAATCAAACTTAGAAAGCTGCACTGTGGAAAAAATATTTCCCACACTTTCAAACAGCAACGAGTAAAAGACAAAGCATAATTGATATTCTTGTTTTTCTTTCAAGGGGGACTTTTAAAAGTCGGTATTAAAATTTCTCTCGTTGCTTGTCTCTGTTTGTTTCTTAACCTCCTTGGGAGACAGTATAAATCGTTTATTTTGTAATTAAATAATAGATTGATGAGAGTATTTAATTGCAGACTGCACACATTTTTCTGCCTATGAAACGCTGTCTAGCTACACATATCTGGTGATCTGCGCGTCACACGAGCGAAAAAAAATACGGTGAAAAAAAATTCTGGAATAGGCGAAAAACGCCCCAGTGATTCCAGATGGCGTTTGCCCTTCTTCTACGAGGACACAAAATAACTTTGTGCTTCTTCCTTTTTCAACTGGTTGTTTGCGAGTCAGACGTACACAACTCAGGGATGAGATCACCAAAACGGGTGCAAGATTTTAACGCCGATTTCATCATAGGCGGGTCATTCCCCGTGTTTTTGAGCGAGAAAAACGCCACGAAATGCAATAGTGATGATAAACGTTTTCAGGTCTTCAAATCTGTACACGGAGAGACCGTTAACTGCTATCGAATGAACTTGTTCGGTTTAATGTGGGTCGAAGCGATGTTATTTGCAATTGAAGAAATAAACAACAACTCGACTATCTTGCCGAACGTTACTTTAGGATACGATATTCGGGATAGCGCGAACGAGGTACAATTCGCGATGAGCAACGCATTAGACTTCTCTTCGACTAATCGAGGAGGGATGTACAGCAGCGGTGCCCACAACAATGGGTCCTGCTCCAACGCGTCCATTGTCGCTGTCATTGGCGGAGCTGGTTCAAAAATATCAAAAGCTACAGCTTACGTACTGGGGGTGAAGTCCATTCCGCAAATCAGTTATTCTTCCACGAGTCCTTCGCTCAGCAACAAAGCAAACTTTCCGTCCTTTCTTAGAACGATCCCGCCCGATTACATCCAAGCGCAAGTCATGGCGGATCTTGTGAGCTACTTTGGCTGGAATTACGTATCTACCATAGCCACTGACGAAGATTATGGACGGTTAGGAATCGAAGCGTTTAAACGAGAAATAAAAACGAGGAATGTGTGTATTTCTATCGACGAACTATTCCATCCCGACTACACCTTACCCGAAACAAAAGCCCAGATATCGACAATCGTTGGCGCCTTAAAAGCAGACAGACTCGCCAAAGTTGTTGTGTTATTCTGCGAGATTCCAAACGCGCACGCCTTTTTGGAAGAAGCGGAAAGGCAAGGCGTAGAAGGAAAAATATGGATAGGAACGGACTCATGGGGAGATAAGAACTCCATATTATCGTTCAGGGATTCAACAGTTGGTGGAATGTTAGGTGTTGTACCGAGTAAAGGAAACATTAAAAAATTTGAGGATTATATGGCACAGTTGACACCTGCTAACACCGAGCACAATCCTTGGTTTGGGGATTATTGGCAAGGAACGTACAGATGTAGTAAAGAAAGAATTGCACATTTGAACGATAGTTCGGAAGGAGGAAAGCAAAACAGGTCGCTTCACCAAGTGAAATGCGATGGATTTTCGAGCGACGCAACGCTGCCAAACGCCGCGAAACTCGAACTAAACAAAGCCGCAAATGTCATGGATGCAGTTTACTCTGTCGCTTTAGCTCTCGATAACATGATTAGGTGCGAAAAAGGACGTGGTCTGCTAACAAATGGTAACTGTCCCAGTATAACAAATGGAATTGAAGCATCGGACGTGCTCACTTATATAAAAAATATGTCCTTCACCGGAAAGCTCGGTTTTCCAATCGTATTTGACAAGTATGGGGACATAAAAGGTAAGTCAAGTATTTCTTGTGTCATTAAATTATAAGGTGTCTTACTAAATACAAAAGATAAGACGACTTTCGCTCGTTAACATCGTTCAACATAAATTAATCTTTGACACCAATGAAAAGAGTTTTTAGTGGTACTCGCGCTTGTCGGACCTAATGAGAATTTATCACAACGCAAATAAACATGACCGAAATGAGCTTTTTTGGAAACCTTTAACGCGACCGCTGTTTAAATATTCCAAATTCGAGTATTGACAAAATACATTGTCTTGGAAGGGACGAAAATTGAACAGAAGGGATTCCATTCCTAATCTAATTGAGAAACAATTATAAAAATTAGGATATGGAAGGGGTTGCGAACTTAAGATAAATCCGAATTTGAATATGTTGATTGATTTAATCATTAATAAAATTATGCGTAGACTTGTTTAAAGATAATTTTTCCATTTCGCAGTTTGTTCCTATCATGGTGCAAAATTTACTCGCACGGGCTGCCGAAAGTTAGCTCAGAAATTCTACATTACCAGATTATAAGCAGACTTTTGCTATCTCCTTTTTATTTTCTTCAGGCGAGAAGAGGTTTTCATCGGTTTCAAACTGTGATTTATTACCATATAACATTATTTGGTATGTGAAATTTCATGAAAACAAAGCAGAGCGAACAATGATAATTTCGCGTATTCAGCTTGGCTTTCACCTTGCCTAATAAGCCGGACATCTCGCAATCACAAAAGTTCCGCACGAGTTAAAGAAAAGGCAAAAAAAAGTATTGCCCTTCAATTTAATTTAATTACGCATGCAATCAAACTCGTCATTTTTGTGAAATTTAGTCCAACTTCTTTAACTCCTCGCGGCTTTCTTAAGCTAAAATAAACTTAGACTGAAAGCTCCTCAAAGATCAAACGTGTTCCTAGTCAAACTATTCAAATAACAAAATGTCATTATTTA
Source organism: Stylophora pistillata (assembly GCF_964205215.1). Classification (NCBI taxonomy): domain Eukaryota; kingdom Metazoa; phylum Cnidaria; class Anthozoa; order Scleractinia; family Pocilloporidae; genus Stylophora; species Stylophora pistillata. The sequence goes on from NC_142520.1 coordinate 36,105,526, forward strand.
ATCAAATTCTGTGTCCAAGCTCACCTGGAGCTGCTATTCAAAAATGTGTCAAATTTTAATCATCTTAATTTCCCGTGAAAAAGCTTCTGTTGATTCAGTTTTGTCAAGACAACATCAGCCCATATTCTTTTAGTATCGTTGCCTGGTTTCGACAGAAAGACAGGGTGTTAGCCAGCGAAGTAGTGAAAACAATGCACAAGAGAAAAAGCGAAGTTGGAGGGTCTCTGATAAAATCCTCGGCTATGTTCTGTTATATCGCTTCACGTGTACTCTTATTAAATATAAGTATAGAGGCAAGACCGATACAACGTAGATAAGTAAATTTTAAGACGGAGCACTATATTTCGGCTGGCCAAACCAGCCTTCCTCAGGTGCAGTGGGAATTAACAGACAATTGGGGTGATGCTTCATAGATAGCTGTATGATGTAACAGCGGAAATATGTAAAACTAATTTGATTGACAATGAGATAACAATAAAAATAGAAATAGTGAGTAAAAATAGAAATGAAGTTAGGTAAATTGAATAAATAACTAGAAACTAATACATTTCTTCGCGAGCGTTAAGGCCATCTGGATAAATAGTGTTGCCTCTTGAAATTAAGAAAGCTTCCCTGGCCTTGCGTAAAAACACGAAAAAGTGTTTTCCAAGAGAGACTCGATACGCAAGGCCAGGGAAGCTTTTTTAATTTCAAGAGGCAACACTATTTATCCAGATGGCCTTAACGCTCGCGAAGAAATGTATTAGTTTCTAGTTATTTATCCAATTTACCTTACTTCATTTCTATTTTTACTCACTATTTTCTATTTAGCCCCCTTACGGAAGAGAAGGTTCGCAAGCTCATCAATAGCAGTGCAAATAAAAGCTGCAATCTAGACCCTATGCCAACATCCCTAGTGATAGATTGCATCGACGTGCTTCTACCGATCATAACGAAAATGATCAATTTATCACTTGAGTCTGGGCTATTCGCTGATGACTGGAAGTGTGCGCTTGTTCTTCCTCTGCTGAAGAAGTCTGGGCTAGACCTTCTATACAAAAATTACAGACCCGTCAGCAACCTGCAGTATGTTTCAAAGCTGACTGAAAGGATGGTGTACGAACAGATACACACCCATATGATGACTCATTCACTATATCCTGAGTTTCAGTCTGCATATCGTAAAAATCATAGTACGGAAACGGCTCTTGTTAGAGTCACGAACGATATCCTCATGAAAATGAACACTCAAGAAGTCACCTTGCTGGTCATGCTCGATCTCAGCGCCGCTTTCGATACGGTTAATCATAACATCCTCCTTACTCGTTTGAATGAGGAGCTTGGGATATGCGGATTGGCGTTGGAATGGTTCAGGGCGTATCTGGCGAAAAGAGGCCAGCGAGTCTCCATCGACGGATCTCTTTCAGAGCGCTTTAGCCTGGAGTGTGGTGTCCCACAAGGGTCATGTCTGGGCCCCCTGCTGTTTCTAATCTATGCATCCAAGCTGGTTGAAGATCAACTTCCACACGTGCATTGCTATGCCGACGACACACAGATTTATCTGAGTTTCAAACCTATCAGTAACACATCCCAGGAAGATGCAATCCGTGCGATGGAATGTTGTATCGAGAAGATCAGGCGCTGGCTGATCCATGATAGACTCCTTCTTAATGACGACAAGACTGAGTTTATTATTATTGGAACACGCCAGCAACTTAACAAATTACAGGCTATAAATATTAAAGTCGGTGGTTCAGAGATAAAATCTAGCCACCAAGTTAAGAACCTTGGGAGCTGGCTTGATCCAAACCTGAATATGCGCCACCATATTACTAATGTATGTAAGGCGGGATTTTTCTACTTGCATAATATTAGACGCATCAAGAAGTATTTATCGAGAGACAGCTTACTCACTTTGGTACACGCATTCATCACGAGTACGTTAGATTACTGTAATGCTTTATTGTATGGCCTTCCCAAAGAGCAAATAGCTAAGTTACAACGCGTGCAAAATGCTGCCGCCAGACTAATTATGGATATCGGGAAGTATTCTCACATTACTCCAGTACTCTATGAGTTACACTGGTTACCAGTACTAGCGCGTATACACTTTAAGATCTTATTATTAACTTTTAAAGCCATCCATGGCCTCGCACCCGCATATATTAGCAATCTTTTAGTTATCAAACGCAAGTCCTTGTACAATCTTAGATCTAACTCAGGTATTTTATTAGAGCCACCTACAGGCAAAATGATGGCAACTCTGGGTAAACGTGCATTTCAGGCAGCTGCACCGCATCTATGGAATGAGCTTCCATTGCAACTACGCAATATTCGATCTGTAGAAATTTTTAAGAATTCAATTAAGACTTTTCTTTTTAGGCAAACCTTTTAATGGTAGATAAATTATGAATCCTATATAGCCAATTTAACTGTAATATGTAATTATTATTTATTTATCTATTTATTTTTTAATTAGATGAGATTTTAATATTTAGAGATATCAGTTGTAAAGCGCTATTGATCTGTTATTGTAAGTAGCGCTATATAAGAAATAAATTATTATTATTATTATTATTAAATTATTATTTTTATTGTTATCTCATTGTCAATCAAATTAGTTTTACATATTTCCGCTGTTACATCCTACAGCTATCTATGAAGCATCACCCCAATTCTCTGTTAATTCCCACTGCACCTGAAGAAGGCTGGTTTGGCCAGCCGAAATATAGTGCTCCGTCTTAAAATTTACTTATCTACGTTGTATCGGTCTTGCCTCTATATTTATATTTCATATTCGTTATTTTGGGCCGATCAGATCATCGCTGATCCAACGTACAAGAGTAGGAGTATCGTCCACGGTTGCCTGCTGAACATTTCACTCTTATTAAGCTGCGACTAAATTTCGAACTTGAATCAGACTCCAATGGCCAAGTCTCTCTTATATTTTTTTAGAAATTAGTAAACGGTTTCACACTATTGATTTCACAAATACAGTTATCACAGCTTATAAAAACAAAAACGAACATAGTAAAAATCGAATTTTTAAGAGTTCGAGCTAATTATCTGAAATTAATCGTTCACTCTCCATCAAACCTGCCCACGTTTTATCGAGACGTGACGAAAATATGGAGAGAGTTTCTAGGCGAAAATTTCGTAAAGAAGCTTTTCAATTAATACCGAGATTTCTGTTATATATCTCAACAGGTAACTATTTGGTTAAGACTTTACAGCCCGACACAGACTCCAGGCAAGGCAAAAAATTTATCACGCTGGGAACCTGGAACTGGGCCACACGCAGACTCCATATTCATAACATCACAAACATCACGTGGAACGGATGGAATCCCAGAGTGCCATTCTCACGCTGTAGTTCACCGTGTGAGCCTGGGCACTACAAAGTCCAGGGCGACTCCGAATGCTGCTGGAAGTGTGTTCAGTGCCCGTTTGGAAGCATAACGAACAGAACGGGACAATCCCAGTGCGACATCTGCCCGTTGGGTTTCACTTCTTCTGAACATCACACGAGATGCTTGCACCTCCCGGAAGTGCACTTAGAATGGGATTCTATAACCGGAAGTGTGATTTTAGCTCTCAGCGGCCTTGGGTTCTTGAGTACGGTTTTCACTCTTGGTGCGTTCTATCGGCATCGGAACAGCGCGATCGTAAAAGCTTCGACAAGAGAATACTCCCTGTTGATTTTACTGATGATAGCAGGAATGTTTCTTCTTCCAATCCTTCATTTAGGCCGAGCTAACGACCTCATTTGCAAAGCACGCCCGTTCTGCTTTGCATACGTTATCACTTTCTGGGCCTCGCTGATGTTGACCAAAACCCGGCGTTTGTTGCTGATATTCAAAAACAAAATGCTTCCTGGTAAAGTCGGTTATGGTATTCGCTTGCAGCTTCTGATTGCCGTTCTCCTAACTTTGCCAATAATGTTAGGTATTATACCGTGGGTGTGGATATTTCCGCCGGAAGTTACCGTGTACTATTATGATACGCGCATCTGTGTTGACTGCGGCGAAAAGGCGCACAACTTGCTCATGATCATATTGGGTTACACCGCTGTACTGGCCATACCGTCCACGTATCTGGCCTACAGGGCTCGTAATCTGCCGGCGAATTTTAATGAAACAAGACTTATAGGATTTTCAATGTTCACTGTATGTGTGATATGGATAGTCTTTGTACCCTGTTACTTCGACAGTGCTATTGAAAACAGAAATGTTGTGTTTTGCGTTGCACTCATTTCCACAGGTTTCACGATTCTCTTTTGCACGTTTTCCATCCGGTTGCGGATCATTTTCTTCCAACCCGAGAAAAACAAAACCGAATTGGTAAGGGCCAGTATGTTTGACTACACACTGCGCGCACGCAGTGGATCGTCCGCTGCCCGGAATCTTCGCCGAATGTCAGTAGTGACCGTGGGCACATTTTCTATTCCAACAAAGGTTCATTAAAACTGTTAGGGCAGTTAATGAATTAACCCTTCAACTCCCAAGATCTTATTGTTAATTATCCCCTCCGGCTGCTACACAATTCCTTGTAAACTGGTTACCAGAACAGAGTTGAATAACGAATTGTTACGTCAAAGGTATGTGGTCGACAACGCGGGCTCAAGCGTGCGAGGTTTAAAATTTAGCGAAATTTGCGAAAAAATAAGGAGCTGGCATTCAAAACCGAGGTCGTCGGAAGCATTTTCCTATTTCCAAAGTTTTTTTTAGGAGAAAATTAATTTTCGAAAATATTTAGGGGGTGTACAAAGTTCTTGGAAGTTGTTCTGTAAAAAAGAAAAAAAAAGCGGCAAGGAAAACAACGCCTCGAAGCAACAGAATAGAAAATCAACCATGCAAACGACTGAAAATCCGTTTTTCTTCGCCATAATTCAGCGTGTGCACATACGTTATTCAGCTCTGTCAGTTACTAGAATTTCATCTTATATCAAGATAACATGACCTGTAAGGCCCCTTTTTCTGAGTAATGAATGGATATTATGGAGAGAAGTTACATGTTGCTCACTTTCGGGAGTTAAAGGTTGAGCAAGGTGGATTTTTCCCTCAGAAAACGTGTTTCACCACTTAACAAATGGTAAACACCACAGCGTACACTATTGAGTTATGGATGCACGCGGGAGGTTGCTAAACACGAAAGAAGCGTAAGAGTCGCTCGAGGCGATAGCCGAGAGCGACTCTAGCTTCTTGAGTGCCTAGCAAACCTCCCAAGTGCATCCATAACTCAATAGTGTACGCTGTGGTGTTTACCATTTGTTTTATAACATAACATTGATACATTGTAGCTTAAGAGTTCCCTTTTATTTAACAAATCTTACGCGACCAGAAAAAACAAGCGCGCGCGGAAAAAATAGTCTTTGCATTTGCTCACGTCAGCAGCGTACACCCATGGGCAAATGGGGGACGCTAAATTGACCAATCAGAGCGCGGGCTTTACTTTGGTTATGTTATAATACAGATTCTCCATCAGGGCACTTTTCTCGGCATGCCACCTTCTGTAGTCTACATATATTAACATGGTCAATTCACATTATCCGTAATCTTTTATATTTAAGACATTTTCAGTATATTGATTTCCCTATTGTATGAGAAGTTTGACACGGGCAAGAAACATTTTTATACCGTGCAACAAGTTTCTGGAATTCTCTCCCACATGAAGTAAGAAAATGTGTCAATTTTTCAACCTTTAAGAGAAATTTAAAGGAATTTCTCGGTAGTTTTTTTTAGGATTGAGACATATTTTTAAGTTCATGAGTTTTGATTTAGTATTGATTGTAATTAGTTTTTAAAACCCATTTAGTGAGAAAACTAAAAAAGAGGACCAAAACATTTCCAACTGAGGGGAATAAACTGAATAAAGTCGAAACGTGTTTGGTAAGCTGAGAAATTTTGTTATGTTTAGATCCTCACAACTCATTACTGCTGCATTTCAATGTGTATGAAAACTAAATGGGATTGTATGAAAGCTCCGTGAGAAGACAAGTTTATTCATAACAGTTATGTATAACAGTTACATGCCATAGAACGCACTTTCTACGGGTTTACCAGGGCAATAACCCACGCAGGATGTAGGAAGACACGAGAAAAGTTTGTAAATAATGATCACAAGCCGGAGAATTGGAATTTACAAATCTTTTTTTTTTTTAATGGGTTTACCAGTGCAATAAACAATAGGCTTTTGACCAATCAGAGACCTCGCACTATCTCAGTTATTTTATAGAATTAAATATAATAATTTAAGAGACATTCAAGAGAAGTTTGTCAAAAATGAGAAGCAAGCTGCAAAACCATTTTATATTCTAATGTAATTTGGGTAAGAAAATGTAAAAACCTAAAATAAGTAAGATTAATTTTTTACCCTTTAAAAACCATAAAACGGCTCTTAATCCTGCAATAAGATAGGAATGAAACTGTTTCACGCCGCGCCACCCCCCCGTCCCTTTCTTCGCTCCTACCAGGACACGCACACCCAAAAAACTCATTCCACAATTCCTCCTTCTATCCGAAACTTGCTGATACAACGAAAAAGAACTTCAGACGCTTGATTTCCTCTCTTCAGGTAACTCCTTTATGGTCGCAATAATTGACCCTTGAGAGCGCCTCGGTCCCAGGTATTGTTTTACTACTGGTAATTTGTTTGTCGATCCGTTCATAAACTGAAACGCTAGACACGCTGGCGAGGTGTTCCTTCTCAAGGTCGTGCCCTGAATCGGCGACAGATCAATCCCAGAAGCCTGATCGATGGAGTAACGCCTAGTGCTCTCTATCGCAGCTTGTTTCGTGTTCTTCTCCGGTCGAAAAAAAATAACACGAACTTTGGGTAGAAACAGCAGGAAAAGCATTGAATATGCTCCCAAAATTAGCGCTATTATTGTACAGACGTCGCTTTCCCTTCCAGGAATCAGCGCGTGACGGCAAATCAAAATAGCGGTCCACGACAAAAAGGTTGTAAACATGCTGAGGCAGATCCATTTGAATTCGTTATAAGCTCTGGGCAGATTACGCGATTTGTGAGCTAAATACGAGCAAATTGTCGCAAGAAATGTGTCATAACCTAACGAAGCCAAATCAATGGCCAAATTGTGGTCACATGACAAAACTAAAGCGTCTGCGACGCTGTAATCGTACGTAACTCTTGGCGGGAAAACCAGAAGGTGGAACACGCTCAAACCAATCTGCACGAGAATCAGTGCGCATGTCAAGAAGCCGTACCAGCAGTTGCTAAGAAAACAATGCTGCTTGAGAGCCGAAAAAATCTTAATCAAACGGTTCGTCTTGGTCAATAGAACAGCAGTGATAGTGGTGTACAAAACTGCAAAAGAAACGGTTCTCGCTTTGCAAATAACGTCAGATGGCTTCCCAATGTACAAAACAGGGTTCAGGAACCAAAGAATAAGCACCATTAAGGACAAGACTGTAAAAGTTAAATTCGTTGCCTTGACAACAGGGGTGTCCTGATATCTCACTAGAACTCCCAGCACGAACAGTGTAAGAATCTCTCCCAGTCCACACGCGGACAGTAGAAAAACTATCAGTATTTCTCCGAAGTTTAATACTGAGAATGGTTTGTCTACACAGCAACTCTGAAGCTCATTTGCCATTTGGTGCTTCGGGCAAACTTTACAAAGGGTCGCGGTGTGGTTATCATTAAAGGTCCCCTCAGGACACATGTGGCAGTTCCACCGACATTTCTCCAAACCATATTCGGTATAAGTGCCTAGTGGACAGCGCTCACGGCATCCAGAATAAGGGATTCTGTATTCGTTACCAGGCCAACGAATGTCAGTCTCATTCATTACCAGTCTCTGCTCCCTGGTCCATTTTCCTACTTGGGTGGTCGTTAAGGTTTGATTGCAGATGGCTTGCACATTCATGACAACAAATTCTTTATTCAACTCTCGGTTAGAGACAAAGGATATACTGATATTTTGATTATTTCTAAACTTATTATTTTCTAGGTTCTTCAAAACAAGTTGCCGCGCATACTGCAGAGTAAAATTTCCCCGCAAGCAGTCAAAACTGCTCTGCTCGCTATTTATAGTACACTGGGTAACTTTCTTCACTGACTGCGTAACCGCGAGAACTGCTTTCATGACGTAAGCACTTTTGCCCAATGACACTCCCTGCAAGCCGATGGATTGCTCACTGCTACGATTACCACAGACAGCGGACCAGCGGCTATCTTTTTCGAGCCAAGTGCAATACATTTCTGATACATTTTTCACCAATATGCTGACAACATCTTTAAATCCGCCCAAGCCTTCTTGGGGCACAGACACGGTGAGCATCCCGTCCATTACGTCATAGTAGCCTTCCACCAATCGGGATCGCTCGTCTAACGTGTCAGTTATAATCCACACTCTTTTTGTCAAATTGTTTGCCCGTGCTTCGTGGAAAATCTTCGAAATAAAATCCTCGCTCCCCAAAACTACGTTTACAGAAATACTTCTGCGATCTTTGATTGCCATCACGATACGCGAAAATTCACCATTACCGACTGCTTCATGAAAGGGAACGCAGATGTCGCGTTTTTTAAGGTCCCGTTTCAGGTTTCCCATTATTCTGCGATGGAAACTTTCTCTAGAACTTATGATATTTACACAAGACCATCCGAAATAAGTTATAAGACTCGTCAACACTGCTGCAACTTGTTTATCAGAAGGACGCGTGTGGAAAAACGTTCTGAAAATTGACTTGTCGTTGAGAAGTGAGCTGGAAACTCCATAGCTGATCTGCGAAGATAATAATAAAAAACAAGTCGATTTAAAATTTTAACAGTGCGTGATTATTTCTCTTAAATTTACCTCTCATAAGCTCCGTGGCAAGGTAAAGCAAGAAGTACAGGAGGAAGTTCAACTCTAGTGTAACTAAAATCTGCAAGCTTTAATCGTTTTGGGTGATCTTCAAACTGTAGTAGCACTTAATTAAGTCTTAAGAGTGGATCATAGGTATTTATCTTCTCAGATAAATATAAATCAGCTTGTGAAGGGGCTAGAGCTATCAGGTGCCACTACCAACTGAAGGACGAAGCGACATATTGAGAGCAAGTAAGATCTTAATGAGCTACATGTAATTTTATCCCCGTAAAGATATATACTCCAGGAACTACGTAAATTAAACAAGTTTACTTCATGCAGCGTATTGAAATTTGAAAGAGTAAACTAACTACTTGAGAATAGCCTTCAATTGTGAACAAAACTCGACAACAGAAGCCGTCATCTTGAATCTGGCCTGGCAACCTGGCCACTTACCTGTGACGTTACCCAATTTTGCTTCTCTTTTCAAATTCTCTGCAGTTTTTTTTTTAACAATAACATGCTACGTAGAAAGGCATTCTTAACTTAGAAGATAACTTTTTACACTGTATGGAGCAGTAATTTGTCTCAATCATTTTTGGAATGTCCAACGTGTTTGAGAACAAGTTACTGCGTTCCAAACAGCGGCTTCTGTAGTCGAATTCTTAAAACACTGAAAGCCAATTTTTTAACGATTCGGTTTCTCTTTGGACTCTAATAACGCTGCAGACAACCTCATTCCAAGGGTTCTTCCCTCTTGTAGGGAAAAGCGCCCTGGGAATGAGGTTACGCTGTAGGTTTCACTCCGCCCACCAAGTTTCGGTGGGAATAAGATCGAAATGCACAATGGGAAGATTTGATGGACGGCTTTCCCGTATCGTGATTGGGTTCCCTTTCAACGGTGTTCAAAAACACAAAACTATCATCTCGACCTGAAATCTTGCGTTTGAACCCTCCACCCGATTTAAAGCCTACTGTAGGAGTCATTTTCCACAGCATTCCTAAAAGGAAGAACACAAAAATATTTCATGTTTTTCAACCAAGAGCGACAATAATCACCCACTGAGTATCTTTAGCGGAGTAGATGACCAGCATGCGTAGCAGAACACAAACAGCAGAACACAAACTAAGGACAAAAAGTTGTTTATATCAGACAACGACTGAAGAAAAAAATAAATCATGGACAGAAAGACATCCGTGCGTTAATATATACATGGCTCTTGTCAAAGAAAACTCCCTAAGTCAAATGCTAGTTTTGGAATTCACGGCACACGTGGCACTTGCAAATACAGCCATCTGATGTCTAAAATTGACAAAGCTGTGTTGACTTAATCATTCCAAAGTTGGAAACCCCTTTCTCCCGCTAAAATAATTTAATTGAAATTACCTTGAAAACTTCTACAAAAATGCTCAAAGCAAAGACAACAATTAGAAACATTGATTTTTAACTCGTTCACATGTTTTAATAACTTATGCCCGAACTCCACGGACTTTTTTTGAGTCTGGCTCATTTCCCGAACATCGCCTGCTCTCATATCGAACTTATCGACTTAAACTTCCAGCACTATTCGTTGATTGCAAAATCCTACATAGAAATAGTTTGCTGATCAAAACAATTACATTCAACATTATACCAGAATATCAATTTTCAACTCAGCAGCTCAAAGTTCTTCGTCCAACGCTATGGGGAATAAAAATGAGGGAAAGTTTTTCTGGAATTCGTGTGAACAATGTCTCCTTTGAGAGTCGAAAGAAATTATTTGAGACCTTTTTTTTATTTTTGGGGGGGGGGGGGGGGGTTTCCAGAGCTTTCGAAACAAACTGGCAAGTTTTCAATTTCATAAATGCTCACTTCAAGTAGTAAATTTTCAAAGGTTTGGTCGGAAATGAAAATTAAAGCGCATTCATTGGCTTTTTGAATGTTCACTAAAAGACAAGAAAATAAACTACTGTTTATAACATCTGATCGACTCTTTCTAGAAGCTTCTAATGACTTGTTTCCGTAATAAAGCAAGAACAGTGATTTGAAAACAGAAACACAGTGACGAAGCATTTTGATGAACTGTACAACTAATTTAAAATGAACTTAAAATGAAAAAAAAAAATAATAATAATTTCGTGACTAGACAAACCTATGGCCAAAGAGAAGCCGCCAGACGTCTGTGCAACCCTTAGGGTGGAGGGGAGGGGAGGATAAAACTTTTCTAAGACATTAATTTTCCACACACGTTTTCAGAACTTGCCGCTAAAATACGTCGCATATTTTCACCTGCTCAAGCTAAGCATTGGTACAGATCGCTCAAAAATTCAGCTGGAATGAAATATTTTTTTTATTTTGTCTCCTTTAATTCATTTGGAGTTCAAAAGATAAAGACTTTTATAAACACTCTTGAAAACTATACCTATTCGAAGCCATTATGGCCGAAGTATATACACGAAACCAAAACTACGCCCGTTGGAGCGGCACATACACCTCTGGAATTCATGGGACTGAATTTAAGTGAGCATTTTATAAAAACAATGCCTGTTTAGCGAACTAGAAGTAACTCTTTCCGGCCTTTTCTTCTGAGTCTCAATGGTGTTTGCATCAAACCAGCAGGGTTCTTCAAAGTGCTCAATTAGAGACATCAGTTCTTGAGGGTTTGGTCGAAGATAAAGAGCAGTAAACGCTACGATGTTTATAGGATTTGATGAACCCTTGAAATCTCGCTGAAAGAAGCCATAACAAATAAACTGCTTTCATAACATCCGACTCATTATGTCTGGAAGCTGCTGACAACTTGTTTCCGCAATAAAAAAAGAACATATGTTTTGATGGCTTTTGTAGCCATAATAAAAAGCATTTTGATGAACTGCATGACTGAATTAGAATGATCTTGAAGGAAAAACGCTTGCGATTAATAAACAGATCTTCATCTTTTCTGGTTTGTAACATGAGTAATCTACAGTCAAAGAGAAGCCGTTACTTGACTAAAAAAACCCGGTGGGTAGGAGGGTGGGGTTACGACTCCTTAGGATTCTTTGCAGGGATGTGCCTCCCGGATCTTAAAATCCTGACCCTATTTCTGCCCAAACATGCCATTTCCCACACACGTTCTCAGATCTGGCTTAAAAGTCATTGCTGTTTTTTAACCTGTTCAAGTCAAAAATTGATAGAAATCCCTATCAAAATTCAGCTCGAGTGATACATTTTGGTTACACCTGTCTCTCTACCATTTATTTAGAATACGTGTATATGCTATTGTGGTTCCCTTGTTTAAAGAAAAAAAACACTGACACAAGATTTCAGACCATAACTCCCCTGTTCCATACCAAATTTTGTACAGACCAGACCCTTTTGAGACAGCACATAAATTGCACGTCTGACATTGGGGACTACCCCCCAACCCCCGTCTTTCCCCCACCCCAATCCCGTTATGTCCAGGCTTTTTACGAGCAAACCTTTGGACTTCCTATGTGGTTTCGCTTTACTTAAAAACGGAAACCAACGGACTAAAGCAAACCGTAGAGAGATAAAAGCCAAGCGACCGGATTCTATGGCGCCACAAACTCAGACAGTTGAAGAGATCTCGCTTCTATGTTCAATCTATTTTGAATTGTTCTCACTAATGCGATGAGTAATTATCGTATTGCGCAAGGAAACCCTCGCTTCGAAAACTGAACGGTGTATTCTAGGCTTTAGAGCTGGTACTTGCGAGAGATAAGTCGTAATAGCTGAACAAACCATTCATACTTTAAAAAAAAAATAAAATAAACCGCGAAATTGGAAAATTACGAAAACAAATACATATTTCGATTAAGAGTTAAAACCGGGCAGGGCTCCTACTCCAACTATCGATTGAGTTAACGCTAAAGTTTATCAGTGGAGCGCTTTGAATCTTAGTCTTTCTCAGAGACAAACTAGGTGTGTTGCACAGCCTTAGCCCTGGCTGTGTTACAATGCGTAAGAGTTCTAGAACGATAGATGTTATGTGTTCAACAGCAGCATGGGACAAAAAAAAATCTTTTCGCGCGCCTTCCCCCACCCCAGCCTCCCCTCTCCGAGAAAGTTGGAGCGTTACAGTATTACATAACATTCTCTATTGCCGGTCGAAGAAAATTTCACTGAATCACTGATGTCGTTGTCCATAATGTTCGCTTAAAAAAGATATTCTGTATCAAGGCTAAAAGATTAGGAAAAAAAAATTATTAAGATGTTTAAACCAAACGTTTTCGGCTGTTTGCCATCATCAGGGTTTACAAACAATCAATCATCAGGGTTGGCAAACAGCCGAAAACGTTTGGTTTAAACATTTTAATAATTTTTTTTCCTAATCTTTGAGCCTTGTATATAGAATATACTGATGTCGTTGTTGTCCAATTTTTACCGCTGTTCAATATTCGCCCTGGGTGAGAGTATTTTTAAACCGTTGAAAAAAGAAAGTGTCCTCGTAACTTCGCCATACAGAAGAGATGATGACATATTTCTTAATAATTTTCTAGTGAATTCATTTATAGCAGCCTTTTATCCACCTTACATGCGTCTGCAAAGAATAATTCTTTTAAGAGGATAAATCCCACTTAAATATAGCTAAAAATCTTCTCGTGCGTAGCTTTGTGCACTTGGTTGAATCATGCAACTTTTTCCCTACCCTCACACTCGAAAAAGATATTTCAATGCTTCAATCCACGAAAATAAAAAGACCAAAGGCGGAATCACGCATTCCAACTCGACGGGGGATATCGCATATCCCTTGAGAGCACTTTAAAAGTTCACAAATGATGTTTTTGTTTTTATCGGCAGTTCTATTTAAGATCTGGTGCCTATTTGAAAGAACCCACTACATTAAAAGAAAAGTGCTAATTTGCAAAAACGTTCTCCATCCAACATAGATTTCTGTCAATGTTGAGTCGTGATTCCTCGTTGGCTTGTAAAAAAAAATAGGAGCATTTTAGATAAGCCCTTGAAAGAAATCTCCCCAACCATTTTCACATCACAATAACTACATTGAAGTGGTCTCCCCGCTGCTTTCAAAAAGATGCAATTGTCAACTACTTCAACACCATTTAGCAGCAGCGAAAAAACGCATTTAAAATTTGAGGATTAAAGTGGATTCAAACAAAAGAAACATCAAACAAATTTAAAATTTTTAACCAAAACTGACACACAACGTTTCACAAAAATGCGCAGAACGAACACGAAGATGAAATGTACACGACTTTACAATCGCGACTCCTTGAAGATGGAATGATATTCTTAAAATATATTTAACAGTCTTGTGTTCATGACAAAAAAAAGAAATATATAAATACAAATATATAAGAATAACGGCAGCGAGGCGTCTCCACGGGAAATTTTTCACATCCTTCAGTTTAGGATCGTTTCGGGAAGCGGTTAATGAACTCAAGGCGGAAAAAGCGTGTCACCATTGATTTTGTTGTTAACAGACAATGTGGACAGCATAACTTGATAACAGAAAAAATCATAATCTTTTGGAAAATGTCGACACGATACCCGGTAATTTATCAAACTCGGGGACATGGTGTCTGTTTATCAAGACTACCTGTCAGTTTCATTGTGAATTCCGCAAAAAGCGGACAAACAAATGTTTGAATAAAGAATTTTCGGCACCACATTTAAATCTGTGTCAAAGAAAACTGTATTTTGATTAAAGAACGCGATGGCGTTAATTGGCTATGCATTTACGAGATAGTAAAACATGTTAATAAGAGTAAACCGATAAGATCAATTTAGTACAAATAATCGCTAAATTAATGCATCCGTCTTCATATAGAACAAAAACATTACCTAAAAAATGCGAATAATTCTTCTCACGTACGAAAAGTGGAGATACGTTTGCAGCGTAAAAACAAAGTTGCCGCCGATCTTAGAAACATAAAGGAATTTTTCGTTGCCTTATTTGCAGGACAAAAAGTGGGACGTTTTCATTCGATTGAAAGATTAAACGAGTTTTTTCGAGCTACCTCCAAATCTACTAAATCGAAAAAAAAAGAAAAACGCCAACAAGTGGATTGCGAAATCATTCTGAGTTTACGCAGGAGTTGTCTGAACAAAAATCTCCAAAGCAACCTATGAATGTGCTTGTATTGTGAAAATTCATCTATAACGTCCAAAAATTATATATTAAGTCTACATTCTCAGAAGGCTATCTGTAGAAACTACCATAGGATGAAAACAAAAATTTCATAAGCACAGAAATTTCATCAAAAACTGATTCTATGATAATCTGAAATATACGCCGGAAGACTTTTCGCGTATGTCATACAATCCAAGACAAAAAAAAACAGAAGTTTTCACTTTATTTCCTCTTTTTCCAGAGCTTGGTTTTCGTCAGATGAACGCAATTTAAGGCAACATTTTGTACAATGTTATCTGATGAAGGATTACAAAACTAACCTGAGGTTTGGATGCTCTGCCCTCGAGCGAAAGATCACATAACGCGGACCTATTTCCATAAATGCTCTACTTTTTATTTTCTCCTTGTAGAGAAGTCATCATTGTCTAAAGATATTCCTATACAATTTAAATTTATCGGCAAATGAAAACGTGCCGACCTCCACAGATGCTCCCTAGGGCTAAAAATGTGATTCGGGATGGGTTTTCATTTGAAAAGTTGATTTTACACTTCGCTTTTTTAAAACGAAGAAAGTTTAGAATCGAGCCAGAGGCAAGTTGACATATCAATCTGAAAGGAAAATGTCACGTACGGGAAAGTTTTCTTACCTGAGGTACCCCATAAGCGCTCAGTATGCCACTCGTAACAACAGCGTTGCCAGACAAATCTGGGCCCACGAATGCGAGCACTCCACATTGTTTGCTTGCATTTTTCATTGAACAGTTTACAAATGATTGTTCGTCATTTTCATTTCTCAAAAAATCTTGAACCTCTTTCACAGACACCACGGGGCTCGAACAACTGTCTCTGATATCATATCCGAGAACTGCATCGCTGTAAAGCGAATCATTGTTTATGGTATAGACAAACGCTTCGGCGAGCATTAATCCTTCGCTCCGCACTTTCGTGCACTCTGGGCCTTCGGTTATGGGAAAAAGCCCTCCGACGATGAATTTCCCTTCTTTGAATCTTCTCCAACGACCAGCTGCAGAATGAGCTTGTAAACAAAACACTACCACAACAAGCGCCAGTGAAACCCCCATGTTGACTAAGAAAGTCCCGCAAGAACGAGGCAGGAACTAGATACGTGTAAGATGCACTTTGCTACCTCTTCTAAATATTTAAATGAATCCGTATTTAAATTGCCAAAACAAGTCGTCCCCCGTGCGTGGAAATTACCCACACCTTGAAGGTTTTCCAAATTTTCCTCAAAAGCGAAGAAAATTTTTCTCTTAGGCAATCAAATAAACTCTTTCTCAAGGAATTTCGATTTTAAATTACGGAAATGTAAAATTGTTCTCGCAAAAGTTGAAATCCACCCAGCTAAAGATGCTTTGATAATGTCACGAACTCTGTACGGCCGAGCAGAAAATTCTTGGCGAAAATCCCAACACTCTACAAAATGAAAGGATTCCGTCGATTTTCAGTCGGTCTTTGTGCCGTTGATGTCGGAAGAATGCTTCATAATTTCCGAGTAGCTTGCAGAATGGTTTATCATTCCGCGCTGTCATACACACAAATCAATTTTGACAACACTTCAAGTCGATGGTAAATAAACGATTCAGCCAACCACTAGAGAAAGCCCATTAAGGGCCATAAAATAACTAACTGGAAGGTGGAGCGTGTTTACAAATGGCACTCGTTCTAGTCAGGGAATAAAAAGACAAAAAAACAGCTGCAAACCTCTTACGGCAATGCAAAAAGGGTACCGCGAACACGAATGAAATGAAACGAAATATTCGTGTTAATTCCATGTCAGTGATACTGCATGCAAGGCGCAGAGAATTAAAGAATTCGGGAAAAAAAGTCGCTGCAAACTTAAGTGGTTTTCCGAAGATTGGTTCTAATAATTTACAGATCTTTCGCGCAAAGCCGCTCTGTGTAAGCGCTTGAGTAGTCGAATTGCGCGCAGTCTGGCTGTACTGAAGCGATTTAGACTAAAGTATAGACGCTTTAAGATCACTGTTGCCGATATTAAAACTGATTTGAATAGAACAGAATTGAAGCTTGGACAACCCCCTCGGCTCTGACTTTGAAATAAGAAAAAAAAAAAGAAAAGGAAGGAAAAAATAGCACGTCGCGTTTAAAAATAACTAGAATTCCTTGTGCTCTCGTTATATTTATACAAAAATAGACGGTGTCCTTACGAAATCTTTCAATTAATTTCATTTTAAATGAGGGAAAAGCCGCATAGCCGAAATTATTTTGTAACGAATATGATAAGCCGAAATATGAACCGAAAAAGACATATTTTTCATCAAACATGCGATGAGAACGACCTCAATAATTCAGACAGCAAAAGAAAGCCATTCTATTTTTAAGTAAAAGTTGCGGAAATTTCCAAGGATCGAGAAACCGAATACCCCTTTAACCTGAAAATTTTGGAAGGATTGATAAACGCGTTCTTAGCAAATACAGTAGATAACTCAAGACAGACAAACAATATTGAAAATGTTCGTAAGATTCACGAGACTTGAAAATTCAACGCAGCTGGAGAGTTCCATGTTTCTCAAACGTTCGTGACATGACGCCAAGAGCAGTATATATATACATATATATATATATATATACATATATATATATATATATGCAGTTATATATATATATATATAACAAAAAAAATGCAAGCAAGCAAAGTATTTTTACAATTATAAAGAAGCTACCATAACACGTCAATTACAAGTATTCATATTGAAACAGCCTATAAACTAGGAAAGATACGGAGGAAAGGAGAGCAGAGCTTTGAAACTCGAGCACGAGTGTAAAACAGATATTCAATGGCAGAACATCAAAATTGCAGAGCAAACCCAACATATTTGTATGTCTTATTCTACTTTTAAAGTCAGACAGGTGATTTTGCCTAATTTGATTCGTTCAAAGTTTTGGTTTGATGTTTCAATCAGGTTTTTCCTTTGCGTGAATACAATAAAAGGCGAACTTGGGAAATAACAGCTTCAGGAAATCGTAATTTGATGAATTACGACAGAAAATCTCCTGGAATATAACTCTTTCAGAGGCGGCTCTTTTAACTAAAATTGTTTTCTCATTCAATTTCTTTTACTGATCACGAAAAATAGCAACATTAGTTTGCAAATCTTGTCGAGAACATGATTCAAATCACCTAAAAGTTTACTTTAATTTCCGATATCTCGGACTAATAGATCTGAAAACACTCATAAAAAGGCGCATTGAAAATAGTAATCGTTCATGATGTCTTTATCATTTATATTACAAATTTTATTGATGGCCACCTCTTAGAAGTATCTAGTATCAATGGTGAGAATGTTTCTCCATAATTATTTTTCAAGTCGATGACACGCAAGCCTGTAAACTTACAACCATACACCGAACACTAATGCAAACATAATGATCACGATTTTTTATTCTAATGATATCATTATCATTACTAAATGATATTTTAATATTACAAGCGAACAAAAATACTTCAATCTATTCTTAAACACATTTCAGCGTTAGCTAAAGCTTCTTTTTTGGTAGATATAAATAAGACAGCAGAGTTAATGTTCGCAAGCATAAATATGTTTTGGGCCCAACTTAGAGTTATCTTAACCCGAGCCGGCAGGCGAGGGTTAAAATGACTTTGAGAAGGGCCTAAAACAGTTTTATGCCTGAGAACATAAACCCTATTAGCACTTTGGAGGTCATTGAAAAACTACAAATCGAAAAGACGACAACAAAACAGTCTGCACAGTCACGCGTGTGTGCGAGCGTGCTAAAGTACAATTTAGTCCGCCAAAATCTTCATTTTTAGCCCGCAATATGCGCTACAATGCCTTACAAATAGATAGTAATGTTTATTTTCATGAAATGGCACTTAGTTCGCAAAATAAGTCAGATAAACTTAAGATTAAGATTCTCAAATGTTAAACTTTTAGAACATATTTATTGGAGTGACTCTCTGGACCTGATTGTTTGTCGTTGCGCAAGTTCTCGAGAAAAGGCGCCTTAAACTGATCCCAGAATTAAACAATCTCTCTGTAAATTCTTAAAACAACATACGCCGAAGTAATTTATGATGCTCTTCTGTCACATATCGGCAAATTTTCGCCCACAAGTTTTTTCGACAATCATCGCTCATAACTCTGCAAATTCTCATGCAAAATAAACAGTATATGCTGGCGTAACATCCAATGTTCCTCCTTCACCAGTCGGCAAATCTTCGTCCGCGATTTTGTTCCGACAATCGTCGCTAATAACTCCGAAAATTCTCGCAAAAGAGAAAGCCAGAAAACTTTTCAATTTTTATCTACAAAGCGAAATTTCAGTTGCATGTCACAGATCATAAGTGATTACGATGATGTACTTCAACGTACTCAGTTGCAATCGCATGGCCAAGGATCCACCGAGTATATCCAGTCACATGCATAGTATCGTGCTTGTGATTAGTAATAGGCGCACCTTTCTCATTCAACAACGGCAACAGCATGTTTCTTTCTTTCCGCCACACGAGGCACGCTTCCTGGCTTACTATGAAGACGTCTGTTCTCCTCCCTTTAAAAGAAAGAATATTGCATATCAATAAATAAAAACTCCATTCATAAAGGTTTGAAACAGGCTGTCAGAACCAAATTGTCTCGCAGGAGTTACAAACAACCACAAAAGCCAATATGTCTAGGTGTTTTAAAAGCGTTTAACTTTTTTGGCAAAGACACCCGTTCTTAAATAAGCTTTGTGTTCGAGTCCCGAGTTTTCCCCCCTTTTCCCTAATTTTGTTTCCTTTTACAGATTTTGATAAAAATTTCTCTTATTTTGCAAGACAGAGGCTTTTCTCTTTGTTTCCCTTTGAAATTTTGCGCGGGAAATTGACGCACGGCCGGCCAGAGTTGATCCCCTCGCGCATGCCTGACGTTTGACCGCTGTGCTGATGTAACACATCAAAATGACTTTAAACACGAAGGCGCGCTATATAAGGAAGTCTTCCCTGGGAAGACCCAGGCTCATTTGTCACTCACCGTGTGCGGGTCAAATTTAAATGCTGGTAGACGAACAAAAGGAGATAATGTGATATCTATTGTTTACTTTCACCAGCATGGTGGCATGAGGTAACGTGCGAACCACCTACTTCGATCTCAAATTTACCGCCACAAATAAAGACAGTTTCCATTGGAGAAAGGAAATACAAATCTCAAACATTTTTGTATTGTGATGAATACATAAAACAATTTTGAGGAATGTGCCCGCTGTTCACTGTTTTGGAGTAGCTGTAGCTCAAGCTGGCTTGACTCTAAGAGTTCTACATCACACGACAGTTCATTGACAAATAGTCCAGTGAGAGCTAAGGCTCCTTTTATAGCGCGCCTTCGTGTTTAATAGATACATACTTCCTCTTTACAGAAGCCATCATGATCTTCTTCTCCTTGGCTGCCTTAAATACCGCTTTGGGAACATGGCGATGTCTTAAATAAAACCAAGACAGACAAGTTGTTAATGAAAGGGAATCCTGCCGATATTTCAAGTAATAGAGGTGACAGTAGGGGTTAAAGCCTAAACCGCCAATAGGAGTTGAACTACATCTAAATTCTTCTTACAATGTCATCCTCGTATCACAGACTTAGGTGACAAGAATGTAGGAAATGATCGCCAACTAAAGAAGCTCTTGATTGCTAATCACACATACTTTTTCGTATGTTTCAAATTTCGCCTACCTTTTAATTCTCTTCAGCTGAGGATGATGTTTAAACCTCTCCTTTAACTTTGCATTGTAATTGAAAGCTGCTTTTTCTCGAGGTGCAAGCTAAAATACAGGAGAAAATGCAGCTGGCTTAGCACGGAAAGAAAAACAACTGAACGTCAAAGGGAACAAAAATACTGAGCGAATAACTCGCTTTCTTACCGCTCCCAACTTCTGAGAAGAATTGGCTTTCCATATTCTATAAGGAAAGAAAAGTACTGGTCAGTACCAATATTGATTGAGTTCACAAAAATCAAAGTAATCACACCGGCAAATACCAATAAAAACAAAGGTTAAAATCATCATTAACCAATGAGAACTCAAAAGAAAAACAGGCAGTCTGCTTAAAGCGCGGGAAAAAGCTTTGCATCTGATTGGTTGAGATGATGGTGCGAGTTCTCTAGACTAATCACAGAGCGAAAAGATCGCTTTCGATATTCAGTTGAAAATAGCTCTAATTGATACATGAATATGTTAAACTAGACGCATATCTGCGTTCACACGGGCTTTCTGTTGGCTTTGTGTTTTTTTGTGCCTGTATTTGTCTATTCTGCTTGGTTCACGATCACGTGTACATACACCATGAAATTTGCGTTTCCTCTTCTCTCTATTAACATTAGATAGCTCAGTTGATTTAGCATGTTTCTCGATGAAAGGTTCACTCTTAAATATTCGCCCAGAAAGAGATCTCTCTAAGGAACGTGGACCGATCCGCTCCGAAAACGGTCGACCTCTTTTAGTGTGGGTCCACCACGAACGCCGTGTTCATATTTTGTATACGTTTTGAGCTTATTATACGTGCTGATTTTGCACCGCAAAAACTTCTCAATTCTAACACGAGCGTTTCCTTTGGAAACCAATGAACTTGCAGGCTTCAACCGATCAGCTTGCGGGATGGGCATTATCTCCAAAAGTTTTGAAATATCACGCAACTCTAAGGGAATGATGTCACAGGGGTCACACTGTCATGCCATATGAGGGGAATGACGTCATAATTCGCATTTGATTCACCTGATATTTGTCTCGTCACTTCCAGAAAGAACATAAGTGGAATCCCCGCTGAACCTCACACACGATACCCGCTGCATTCGGCTGGTATGGTACACCTCCCTGTTTGAGCAAATCAAAGCTCAGCCATTAGAGAGCTGATTATCGAGCATAGGCCCTTGGTCATTCGCTCTGGTGCGGGGTCAACGCCCTTTATTCTAGTGACCGAAAAATCTGCTAAATTGAAGACCTATCCAAAAATCGGATGTGCAAAATTAAGAAATCCCCGACCTCACAGGTATTCAGTGAGTAAAGCGAAGCGGATGAGTAAAAAAAAAAAAAGGAGGACACAGATTCTTACCTGCTTCGTCCAGAATCCCGCTCAAAAATCCTTATTGTCTTATCATAACTGCCGCTCACAAACTCTTGTCCTGTGGGCGAGTAATCTACGTCGAGGACGGCAGACACGTGATCCATGTGCACGTTAATTGGCTCTTTGAACCGGCGTATGTCGTACGTGTACAGATTTGAATCCTCATTGGCTGCGGTGAAGACAAACGCTTCGAGTGGGTTCCAGGCCACTGTGTTGCTTCTCATTTCCATGACAACCTTACGCAGTGGAGCGGAACCCCGCATGTCGTAAAGGATGATACTACGATCGGAGGCGGTGCTAGCGAGAAGGTGGGTCTGGGTACGAAATAAACGCGTGAGTTTTTAACCAATATTCTCGTTTACTTTTCTCTCTGAAGTCTTTGAGTCAGAGGAGGCGGGTGTCAGTTGTTTCAAGGTTTTTTTTTTCTGCCTTTTTGGCATTGAATACAAATCAGGAAAAACCACTGGGTGTCGAAAAACCAAAACCAAGGTAATCACAGCGACCAATCAAAACAAAGCTTTATTTTATCATTAGCCAATGAGAAGTCAAAGTGAAAACGAACGCGGGAAAACACGGACGACCAGCACGCAACTGTTTTCAGTCTTTGCATCTGATTGGTTGAGAGGATGATACGAATTTTTTGAACCAACCACAGAGCAAAGTAAAACCAAAGGAATCCCGGGTTACTTATGTTAGCAACTCAAGATGCAGCGCTCAATCAAGGCACACTTAAAATTCGAACTAATTATGATTCGAGTTGAGCGTGATGGGGAGGGATGTGTCCAGGTTTTTTTTTCTGAATTTAATCCAGGTACAAAGGTACAAAGGCTTAAGTTTATAACATATTGATTATGTGTGACACTTTAAAGGAAATTGTGAAATTTATCAAAGTTATTCTTGTAACAAATCGAGTTAAAATACAAAGTCAAACCTCAATGGGGTTGAACTTAATGCTATGAATGGTGTCCACGCCCCAATTGAAGCTCCGAATAGGATCAGCCCTGTTCTCATTCCAAATGTCAACTTGCTCTCCACATGTCGCAAAGTCATCGCTATTCCAGTTGTGATCAATACCATGGTAGAGATTCTATACAAGAGATGCTACGATGTCAATAACAAGAATCAAAGTGGCTATGAGTCGTTGAACTCCGAAAATTAACTATGACGGCTGAGATGTTGAGTCCCCTGAACTGACTTTGTACTTAAAACTTTTGGCTAAGACAAGTGGCGTTTTATCCGTATGGTCTACTAGCTGAAAGAAAATTCCCATTATCACATACACTATACCCTCTGCAAACTTGCCGCAATGGATAGAGCTTCTTCGCTCAAGTCGAAAGTCTTGGAATCTATCTCTGTCTATGGCAAGTTTTCAGATTTTTCTTTATTTTTTCTCTTTTTTGTTTGAACAGAAAGTTGTACAAAGCTATAGTCGATGTCCCTTTCAAATTGTAAGCTGTCAAAAAACATTTTGTCTACCGCGTTCCAATGAGTGTTTGAAGGATAACACACCCAATAACCTCCATTTGGCTGAAAATATGCTAAATTATTTACACTGCTAAAGTTCACAGTTTCCTCAAGCCTTCCCCTCAGGAAAATATTCACTTCTGGGAACAGATTATGTCTGCAGATAAATATCCAAAAATTCTTGTACCCTTCTTTGAAAACCATTCCTAAGATACTAGACGATTTATGTTATTCAGGTACTTGTCTTGCCCCGCCACAATTAGCTTTCGGGGCAAACTATCCCACTGTTATTTTATGTAAGAAGATCAAAGAATAAACATTGTTGTCGTTGTTGTTGTTGTTACCTTTTGACCCCAAAGAGTGACTAATATCTAATTTCTCTCCACAACATAACCCCTGAATCAAGCATTCAGGTCAGGAGAATAAAGAAAATGATCACCAACTAAACAAGCCCTTGTTCATCAAACAAAATTTCCTTGTACGCACCTTAGCAAATGTCTAGAGAACAGTATGGAGAATATGCACACTGATATTAGGGTGTAGGAAGCCTTTGTTTGTATATTTTGGGTAAAAAAAAAAACATTCAGTTTTTGGTCATTCTTCAACAGAACCTTCAGAACTTTTTTTGAAACATTTCTCTACATAATACCTTGCCAATGATGGTGTTGAGTGGAGTCTGTGAACTCTCTAAGCTGATATCAAAACTTTGTTCCATGCTCCACTGTTTTATAACTTTGTCATCCCCTACCTGTTGTGTGGGTAAAAAAAGCTTACTTTTGGGGTTTTTTTATAATTAGCTACCTGACCCTAAACAGTTTCTGTGGTAGATAGGTGTATTGTGTGATAGAATGCTGGTTCATTACAGGTGAATTAGAAAATGTCACAAACTGACCAGACACTTCACTTGTAACCAATTATAACACTGGTTAGAGAGAGGCACGGTGAGAAAAAAAAGTGTCCTACCCTAAAACACAACACTGTGACTCAGACAGAGCTCAAATCCAGGGGTTACTTATCATTTACACAAACAAACAACCAAACAAAAAAGCACCTGATAATTCTGCATGGAAAATTAGTTGATTCATGCCATTCTTTTGGGAGTCATTCAAAAAATTATTCGAAAGACATTGGTTCAAGAAATACTCTTCTTTCCATGTTTTTATAACCTCTTTCCCTCTTCTGTAAAGCCCAGTTCAGCCATAGAATGTTTATGTCAATGGTAAGTACCACAGTGCTCTCTTTTCAGAGTTGAGCATGCTAAGGGTAGGCCTCAAGCTACCCTAACAAAAAAACTGTAAAACTAAGTACAGCCGGCCGGTTAGCCCAATGGATAGTGCGCTGGACTGTTGTGCGGGAGGTCGAGGGTTCGAGCCCCGGCCGGACCAACACTCAAGGTCTTAAAATAATTGAGAAGAATTTGCTACCTTTCTATAACATTGAGAAATGGTTAGATATTCTAGTCTTCTCGGATAAGGACGAATAAACGGAGGTCCCGTCTCCTGCAGGGTTGAGGTAGGAGACGTTAATTTCCCACACACGAGATTACTGTGCGGTGGATGTCCTCCCCTGGGGTGGCATGGGTGGGAAGATAGCAGGTCCACATCAGCAAATAGCTGCCATAAATCAACCTGCTCAAACAAATAAAGGATACATACATACATACAGGTATAAAACTTACTGAGAAAAAAGTGTCTCCAGAAGGAGAGGTACACAAGCCACGCACAAAACCAGTGTGTGCTGTTAACGTCTTCAGGCACTCTCGTCGCGGCAAACTCCACAAGCGAATCTAGAATGTCACAAGTATCACACATCAATCAATGTTCTATAAATAACAATTGAAAATTAACACCCAATGATCGGAAAGTTTATACAAATGTATGGTCAAATTAACCCTTTACAGGGCTCAACACTTACCGTAGCCCACTAGCCACAGACTAGTAGAAATTTAATTTTGGCCAGTGGTTTTTTATTTCCACTAGCCAGTTTGGTTAGTAAATAAACTGAAATTGTCGCAAGATCTAAGATGTCACTAGCCACTTGGCTAGTAAGTTGAAAAGTTAGTGTCGAGCCCTGCCTTTAGCCCTTGAGGGTGACCTTTCCAACTGGGCAAGATGTAACGATGTGGAAGTTTCAGTGAAAGGAGTTCATATGGAACTCTTCAATGATTGCCTGTAAGTAGTTGAGAATTTAAATCTTGCAGATACTTTAACAAGTCAGGGTAAGTTATTGATATTTCTCTTTATGGCCAATTTGATTGGTAAAACTAACTAAAAGTATGCTGTTAAGGCTTTATGTGACTAGCAGTTAATTTCTCCTAACAATATCACCCCTGAATCACACATTCAAGTCACAAGAATAAAAAAAATAACCACCAATTAAGCTCTTGGCCCTGGTTGTTCGAAGGATGGATAATGCTATCCACTGGATAAATCTTTAACCGGTGGATAGCGCAGTACGTTTTGGTAACACTTATCCCCTGGATAGCGATTTATCCGTTGGATAGCGCTATCCGCTCTTTGAACAACCAGAGCCTGATTGTTAAACTAATTCTCCTTTTCAGCACCTTACAGTATGGAGAATATGCCTGCTGATATTAGGGTGTAAAGAGTTAAGCAATTTGGTAATATCAACTAAGTTAAAATTGTAAATTGGCCACCGTAAAGAGTTAAAAAGCTGATGTTTCAAGCGTTAGCCATTCATATCCTTCGCTCTGACAAAGGGCTAATGCTTGCAACATCAGCTTTTTCGCAGGGCTCCCACACGCACATGGGGCAGAACCCCATACCCATGGAATATGGTCAGCCTCTTTTCATTTGGTTGTCACGTGACTGACTGAGCGTATGTACATACATACATGCCTTCAGATTGCATGGGTATGGTAAGGGAGACTATCAAAACGAAGGGAGGGGTGTCTCAGGTGAGTCTTGGCAAATGCACACCTTTTATGCTATCATTAATATTATGAACTTGATATTACCAAATTACCTTGATACCCCCACCGACATAGCACCACAGTTTCTTTAGAAACTTACCCCCTTTATTATAAAGAGTTAAGCAATCTACCAAGATATAGTAAATGAGAGTTTGGTGTTAAACCCTTCAATTACCAGGAGTGATGAGGACAGATTTCTCCGCACAATATTGTTGGAAAAATGGACTGCAGGACTGTCACACTGTGACAGACAGTCCCATCTCCTGCATCTATTAATTAGTTAATTTGGTTTGGCAGGGGACGTTAAAGAACCCACTCACGAGATTACTGTGATGTGGTCTGGCCTGTTTACTGGGAATTGGGGGGAGGGGGCATCTTCAAATAAGTTTCCTTCGATTGTTTGTAAACTGCTGATGCAGTCTGGCCAAAGTCCCCCGAAAAGTGTTGTGATGTGCATTTGATCATATCCACATGTTAATTTGCGCAATATAAATATTAAATTATTATTATTATTATAATTATTGAAAGTGAACTTTGTTCCTTTGTTCTAGCTGCTTAGTGATAAGTTGTCACCGCATGATATAAGGTTAGGATTTTAAAACCATGTGCAAGTTGAAAAGAGAGATCTAGCAGTTGTAACAATCCTTGTGGCACGGACATTAAATTGGGAAGTGATTTGAGTTTGTAGGTCATTTTAACATGAATATTATAGGGAAAATCTCCTGTGTTAGAAGCAATCAGAAGATTCCTGACAATATCAAGACAATATCAAGCAGATGAGGGATGAGAAGAAAGAAGAAAAATCAACTAAGGGATTATCATATAGCACTACAAACGTCGCATAAGGAAGATTCCGACCGCATTCCATTCACTCTCATGTTTCACCCTCACAACCACTCAGTTAAATCCATCATTCTTAATAACTTTAAATTACTTCAAAACGATCCAGATACAAGCACTATCTTTTCACAGCCTCTGCTCGTTTCATTCAAATGCGACAAAAATGTAGGCAATTTTTTGGTCAGAAGTTCTTTTCAGACTAATGACCAACCAGGCACTTTTAAATGCGCTAGTGCACCATGCAAAACGTGTCCTTTCATTCACAACACTGATAAAATATCGGGACCTAAACGATCCATTAAGATCACCGATCACTTCACCTGCACCTCCGCCAATGTAATCTACTGCATAACTTGCACTTATTGCAAAAAGATATACATCGGCGAAACAGGCAGAAGACTAAGTGACCGATTCCGAGAACACCTTCGAGACGTGGAAAAGAATGACAAGGACACATCGAAACCAGTCGCTAGACACTTTAATTTACCTAATCATTCTAAGCAACATATGGCAATCTGCGGTCTTTCCTTAAATTAAGGTAGCACAGATAGCCGTAAAACTCTTGAACAAAAGCTCATCTTTCAAACCAGCAGTCTAAATCCCACAGGGATCAATGAACGCTTTTCATTCCACTAATTTATTTGTGTTTTTCTCATTGCCATGTTCCCACCAATAGCGTAGCTCCATTTTCTGCCTTTAAAAGCACACACAACCCACAATTCCTCTATTCGCTCCGACGAAGGGCTAATGCTCGAAACGTCAGCTTTTGTAATCGTTACCGTGGCCAATTTACCATTTCAACTTTGTTGATATATCCAAATTATTTTGTTACTCCCACTGACGCAGCCCCAAACAGTTTCTTTCGAAACTATCAGCCTTTAAGGGATTATCAGTTGATCCAATACCAAATTTCTCCAACTTCCATGATAAGAATTCTATAACAGACTGTAGAGAGAATAGCCCATTTGCGAATTACCCTTGGCCTCTTTTTCAAAACGAGGCCTGGTGCTCAATCATTCTTGTAAAAATGAGTTTAATTTGCATGTGAATGAAAACTTATTATCATATGAAAGGATGAGCACCAGGACTCGTTTTGAAAATGAGGCCAAGGGTAATTCAGAAATGGGCTATTACTAAATAAATATATAAGATCTTTAGAGAGAAAGGGATATGCTACCAAGATCTGATTACTGAGAATTTCGTACTTAATCAGGGTTAGGTTGTTTAATAGACCAATTTCAATATATTTCGACGTGACAGACTAGTGACGAAACTCCAACACCAAAGCGAGGGTCCAGGGAATACGGTGCGAATAATGAAAACAAACACACCACTGCAAACAGTGCAAGGATAGCCATGTGCGATTGATAAATAGGGTATATTCTCCGTTTTTTTTTTTGGTCCATTGCTGTTCATCTTCGCGTGTAGCATGGTAAAGTATTATGCTGTTGCGCTTTGACGCAATAGGAGTAAGAAAAGATCGGATCTCAGTTATTTTTGTTTTCCTACAAGGCCCAATGAGCGTAAGAAGTGGGAAGTTTTCTGTAAGCGAGCAGATAAAAAATTCAAGGCACTGGGCGATCCACGAATCTGTTCCTTGCATTTTAAGGAAGCGACATCGAGATTTCAATTTCTGGTAGAAAAAGTGTACGTTCAGACTGCTATCCGACTATCTTTGATCCAACGAAATCTACTAATACTGTGAGTTCACGTTCGAAATGTCTTGCCGATAGGAAGGCACAGTGTGATGAACAACCACAAGCCAAGAAAGTTTGTCCCAGAAAGCTCCATGAGGACTCCAAGGAGACTTGCGTGGATTTTAGTGCTGATGCGATTTCAGTAAACCATGATCACTCGTACTTTTGCAGCCAGGAACAAGCAACACCGAAAAGTAACTTGAACGGTTCTGATACTACGCTTCCGAAAGGTATAATTTGGATATATCAACAAAGTTGAAATGGTAAATTGGCCACCGTAACGATTACAAAAGCTGACGTTTCGAGCGTTAGCGCCTCATCGGAGCCTGACGAAGGGCTAACGCTCGAAACGTCAGCTTTTGTAATCGTTACGGCGGCCAATTTACCATTTCGACTTTGTTGATATATCCAAATTATTAGCTGATGAAATAGACTACTTGATAACTGACCTGGAAGAGTGCAGGAGGGAGGAGATAGTTGCACATATCTGGGAAGGTGACTTCTGGAAATATCGAGAGGTTCCAAATCCAGTTCGATTTCAATATGGATGCAGGGTCTGGCAAAACACCCTCGTCTGTGGCAAGTAATTCAGCCATGATATGATTTTCATTTTAACTTTCCCCTTCAGTCACTTTCGGGAGCTTCATTGAATGAGCATTAAACGCAAGCTCAACCAACTGGGCCTTTCTTTTACACTTTCCTTCCGAGGATGTTTGTATCCCTCTTCCTTTTGACGCTGAAAGTATTGTAGACTGATCTCACCTTTTTTTTCTGACGTGGCTATGACAACGATGATTACTTAGATTTACTTTCAACTCGAAGAAACTACAAATTTACACTAGAAAAACAATAATAACCCAAGAAAGCAGTTTCTGCTCGAAGATGTGAGCAACTAAAGCTCCATTCGAATGAATTTTGTTCCCCGGAGTCTCGCTTGGGTGTTCAAGTTTCGCTACCAGTCTCTCACGTTGAAATATATCGAAATTGGTCTATTAACCCTTTAACTCCCTGAAGTGATCAACATGAAACTTCTCCCTAAATTATCCATACATTATCCAGCAAAAAGGCTATGAGAATACTCAAACTTATCAATTTGAAGTTGTTATCCTGATCTAACACCGAATTCTCAGAACTTATTTTTACAAGGAAATGTTGAACACGTGTTCAGAATTGATCACTCCCGCGAGCCAGTCCCATAGCTACAGAAATGCAATAAATACCTACCTCTCCATCACAAGACCCAGACAGCAACACAGATAGATTCCTTGGATGTCTAGAAATGCAATTCACACCGTCTGTGTGTCCACCTAACGAACCGACAAACGGTTTGGCGAACACCCGTTCGAGTTTGATAGCATTCAGTGCCCGTGTATATTCGCGCGGTGCTTCGAAGGGATGCAACGAAGGGTCAAAGTTGCGATGGATCTTATGAATATCGGTCCTCCTTTCTCTAATGTAGTCTGCTGGATTCCTTGAGAGGACTTTAACCTTCATTTTTCGTAACTTTAAACTAAAAGTTTACACAACCTTTCACAAACCCGCCATGTTTTTGCGCCGTCTATACTATTGAACAGCGGTGATAAGTCTGCCTCGACCTGGTAGTGAGACAGTCACTTAGTTCCCATGACAACTGCTAACGCTAATGTGAACAAGATGGCGGCATGCTAAGAAGCAGAAATGAATAGTTTTGTCATTGAAAAGCATTTTCGATCTCGATTCTATTTCGATCTGTCGTTTGCTTGATGATCTACTAAGATAATGATTTAAACAATGGTTAGTTTTAATTGATCTTTTTTCCGTTATTTATGACGGTGTATTTATGACTTTTCTTGATATACTTCTCCGACAATTTACTTGTGTGATGATGTGTTTCATTTTGGCTGAGCGATGATCGGATCTCATTGTTCGTTGTGTAACTATACTTTATCTGAACAGGATAAATCTTCGTCGAGTGTGAAGCTTCCCAACATAGAAAAGAAAAGCTCCGGAGGAGAAGAACAGCCTCGAGAAAAATTCCATGCGACAAACTGGAAATCCCTTAGCAAGAAGGAAATTCAGAAGCTCCCTCCGCAACAGCGGAGCAAATACCTGGCTGTGAGAGACAGATCTTTTAGTTATCATTATTTATATCTTTGTTGTTATTGTTTAGCCATTGAACTCCTTAAGATATATGACAAGTAGTTGTTCCCTCTAGCTGCTATGGATCTAGTTCCTTGTAAATTACGACGACGACGACGACTTTTTCAGGACTTCTCTCAGACCTTACAAATTACTCAAGTTCAAATTTATTCACCACCATAAACATTACCAAGAGTAGTTTTCATTGTAAGATAAGTGGTGAGGAGATCTTAAGAAACCTTGGGATTATTTTAAGAGGTCTTTGTGACGATATCTCGTACAGTGTAAGTTGTTTATCAATTATTATTATGAGGAGCTGAGACTGCAGAGCATGACAAGCTCTGACTGGCCATCGTCTAGATGGTTATACCAAGTTTCGCCCATAACGAGTTTCGCCCACATCGTTTCACCCAGAACGACAATGGTTTTGCCTACGAGTAGAAGTGATTAAATCTAGTCAGGTAATTTTGTTATATGAACTTAGTTGAAATTGTAAATTTGCCACCGTAGCGCTCTAAACGTTTTTTATTCCCCGATAATCGAGGCAAAGTAAGCTTAGGAATCTCAACTCTCGACCTCTCTTGTCAGAAATAATTCTAGTCAGATCAGAGATTCTTATTCTGTGTACCCAGTTCTTTACCCAGACCTATACCCAGTATAGGTCTGGGTGAAAGGAGGATAGGTCTGGGTGAAACGCTTTATGGGCGAAACTCGTTATGAGCGAAACCTGCGGCTTCCGTCTTGATTGTTCTTTGTGGATTTTTTATGTGTGCTTTTATTGTTCTTGGCAATATATTCATTTTTGTGTTTCATTTGCTTTCAAGTACGAGCCTGCTCCAAAGGAATGCAATGAAGCAATGTCAGCAGCAAGAAAGAGAATAAAGGACTTGGAAAAGTCCAAACGAAAGTAATTATATACTAACTGTGTTTGTTACCATCCAATTGAAGTAACACAGGGTTCATATGGGTCCTGGAAAACCTGGAAAGTCTTGGAATTCTGTTTCAACATTTTTCAGGACTTTCCAGTCCTGGATAAAGACTGCAAAGTCCTGAAAATCTGCTTAAATCAAGCAATTAAGTTTTCAGAATTTACGTTATAGAAATGTAAACAGATGGTAAAGGGAATAGATTTTGAAATCTTGGCATTGAAAGGGTTATGATGAAATTAGGAGTCTCAGAAAAGTCCTTGATATTTGTTTGTGAAAAAGGATAAGAACCCTGGTAACACAATGAATACATGTATTTGTATTCTTTACAGGGAAGCCAGCTGTAAACATTCCCTGAACCCTCTAATCCCTCAGAATGACCAACATTGAATATCTTGATACCTTACCATATCACCCCTAAATTATACATAAAGGTCATATGCATGAGAAGAAAGGAAATATAATCACCAGCTTAAGAAATTCCTGATTGTTAAGTGTATTCTGCTTTTCATTATCATAAGAAATATATAGCGAACAGTACGGAGAATATGCATTTTAAAGGGTTAAAAGGGAATTTCTACATCCAATCCCTTTCTGTGCAAACACAAGAGCTCTCTTTTGCCAGTTAAACAGAGAGCAGTGACAGAGGCCTTATAAGTGGTGGCCAATGGCTGCTTATTGGCTGTTATTGATACCCTGCTATGGTATAATGGTAAAATTTTGCACATGCCAGTTCTTATTTCATTTTATTTAAAATGTTCTTTGAAGGCAACAGAAGCCCCCACCATTTGAAGAAGTTATTGAGGGTGAAAAGCATACAAAGATAATAGGACAACTGAAGTAAGTGAATTTATTTACGGTTATTTGATACATGTTAAGAATAGAGAGAGGTTTTACAATTTGTTGTGGGAGACATAGTGGCTGAGTTGTCAGTGCACTGGACTCTGGGTTGAGAGATCTGGGTTGGAGACCTGGTCAGTGACCTCTTTCCCAGGGTCTCTCATCTTCCCGCCCCCCTGGAGCGAGAGAAGGGGCAGGAAGATGAGAGACCCTGGGAATGAGGTTCGCCCAGTCAGGACAATGTGTTGTGTTCTTGGGCAAAACACTTTACTCTCATTGTAAAAATGGGTATATCTATTTTATTAATTGTTTTGTTGTGTGGTATTGCTGAGTGATTTGCCCATTTGGGAATTTATTTGTGTGGGGACTGAGGCTAATCCCAAAGGGATTAGAGACATTTAAATATGCCCTTTGGTGTGTGAAGAAGAGATAATTGTGTAATCAACAGGAGAAGAGTGTAGCAGAATTTTTGACTGGCATGAACTTGTGGTCAAAGGTGAAGAAATAGAAGGCTAGGTGTCGACACAGGAAATGTAAGAGTTTCATTTTTGGCTTTTGTCAAAAAAGTGCAAACATTAAACTTTTACATTTCCTGTGTCAATGCCTAGTCTTCCATTTCTTCACCTTTGACCACAAGTTCAAACTACTGAGTATTTTGCAAGTGTTGTAATACAAACATTGAGTAAAAATACTCAGTAATACTACACAACAAGTCATCTAATAAGAGATTTATTATCCAACACGCCAAATTGTTATCTCAGTGCAAGCAAATTTCTCTGGATGTTCTCTGGAGTACAAATATTGCAAGATATTTGTACTTGTTTTGGGTGTTATTTGTACTCTATGAAGCACAGTTGGATGATAAATATATCTTATTATTAAAAACTGGATCATTGGATAATGCAATTCAAGATTTTTTATTGGCTTAGCCATTATGGTATATGAGCCAATATACCATAATCTACAAATATGGTAAGTGTACACATAAGCTTTAAATCAAAAGGGAGCTAAAAAATCCGGTTTCTTCTTACAAAATAATAATTTCTGGGGGGCGTTTTTAATAAAACAATTATTCCACCCACGCTTGTTGGAAATGAGATGATTATAGCCAACTTGGCACTAGGCACCTCATTAGCTATCTATCATCTCGTATCCAACGCGCACTCGTGGAATAATTGTTAATTAGACGTTTTGTTGTGTAGTATCGTTGAGTATTTGTACAAGTTGTGCCGTATTTTGACAAGCCCGTAGGGCAAGTCAAAATACAAACAACAAGTGAAAATAATCAGCGATACTACACAACAAAACGTCTAATGAGAGATTTATTGTCCAACAGGCCAAATTGCTATTCAGTGCAGGAAAATTTCACGGATATTTCTGGATTACAAATATTGCATGATATTTGTACCTGTCTTGTGCGTTATTTGTACTCTACGAAGCTCAGTTGGATAATAAAAGGGGGTTACTGGCAAATTGTTAGGGAAGCCTGATTAAATGCTTGGGGTAACCTTGCAATAGACTAGCATCCCATCCAGGGGGGAGTAGTGAACTTCTAGTCACTTCATCCTTGGGAAACCCCAATAAACTTTGCCTGGATGGGCCACTAAGCTCGAGTACAGACTTGATTTATTTTCACCTTAATTTTCCTATTGGTAGCTTAAAAAACCTTATTGGGTTAATTATTCGGAGATTTTGCTGTTTGCCATATTTATGGAGAAAACTGATAAATCTTTTTATTTATCATTTATTTTTAAATTACTATTTACCAGAGCTGCAGAAGCAAGGAACCGCATAAGGCTAATGAGGCTCAGATACCAAAATAACAGGGTAAGCTAATCACAAGATCTAAGAATTGATTCTCCCCTCTAGCTGCTACGTCTTTCCTTGTAAATTGGTTAGGAGAATTTGGGGTTTGATGAAGGTAACAACTTCTACCTGATAAGTGAAAGTTTGAGTATTTTCACTACTTGTTTTCTGGATAAGGTATGGATATTATAGGGAGAAGTTACATGTTAATCACTTCTGAGAGTTAAAGGGTTAAAATGTAAGGAAAGTCGACGTGTAAGTAATGACTTTTTGTTAAGGCAGATGAGATGTCTAAAAAGTTTTTTTAAGACCTTGCAGTTTGTATTTTAAACATTTTATCCACTTGCGATTACCTTCAATTCTGTAAACCTTGTTAAATTGTCTTTCAGAGTTCAGAAGTGAACCATTTAATCGGATGTCAACCAACAGCACTTAAAGCTGTCCGTCTCCAAAGCCTTGTGCCTCCCAGCCCTGACAAGATTTACATCAGAGACTTGTTAGTAAAAAACGAGGTGAGAATATTTTCACGTCAATTTACAGCCCTGATGCATGAGTAAATATAGGAAACTCAAACAAAAAGGGAAGCAATCGGATACAGAAAAGAATGGTTATGAAGAGAAGAACCGTATGCGAATTTAAATTGCAGTACAGAGTACAGTTAACGTTAAAAAAAAAAAAAAATGAAAGAGACCAAAATATTGATCACAAAAATAAAGTGTGACGCGGGAAAAAAGAAAAAAAAAGATGCATCGCAGGTAGGAGAGGAAACAGAAAAGCATTACACAAACTAAAAAACTCAATTCAAATTTAAAAAAAAAACAGCAGTTGGCATCGAGGCCAACAGAGAAACAAGGTCCACGTAGAGTACTAGCGAGGCATGAATGAAAATGGCCTAAATATCTCAGAGAGAGACGGTGATAACCACTCATTATTTCACGGTCTTAGTATCAGTATGTGCACATCACAGAGATTTAGCACGCGTTTACGTGAAACGTCACGGCAAGAGCGACCACGTGACCTTCTTTCCCCGCCATTTTTTCACGTTTGCCGGTTGCACTTTGCCGTTTCCACGTGATAGTAACCAGTTTCGCGTTTGCCGTGTACTTAAGATTTTTTTCACTTTTTGTGTCACAGAGTAAAAGATAATTACTGTAAAAGGGCACCAATACTATTATTTGTAAGTCTTTCAAGGGCGCCTTCAAATCTACCATGAGGCGAGCTAACGCGAAGCTATAGGCAGCAAGGTTTATGCTATTTTACGTGAAACGTGAAAGGACAAAGCTGATGTTTGCCGTTTCACGTAAACGCGGTGCTAAATGTCTCTATTGAAAAGAACGTTACGGGATTCTGACCAACGGAGAGATGTAAATGTAATTATTTTAGAACAAGAGCAAAAATGGAATATGTTTTATCGAGCAACAACTAATTGGATCCAGCAGTAGATCATACGAGTAAGATCATAGACGTGTCTCTCCTTTAAGAACTTTCCTCGCTTTGCTAAAAGAAAAAGATACGATCGTTGAGGTTAATCTTTACAAAGATTTCCAAGAGTACTTCTCAGCTAAATTATGTTTATATTGTTCTTATTTTCAGAGATACAGAGTAAATTCATTGCTGGAGGATGAAACTGGCTTGGAAACCGCACGAATTCTCACGTGAAAGTTTTATCATCCCCTGATTGGCAGACGATACAACCGTGCAGGTGCTTTTACGTTCGGGTCCAGTCCCTCTCAGTGAGCCTCGTGATCTTCATCCCTCAAAACAAAAACTTGAAACAAGAATTTTTTTACGTTGCGGTTCTTTATTTCTCCCTTCCCATTTACAAATTCCTGTTCTGAGACAGAAACGAACACGTTATACAACCTGCTTCGTAGACACAAATGTCTCAAATGCGCCGATGTATAAACTTTAAATATTTCTTTACGTCATTTTGTTTTGTTTTCTGGTGTACAAAACCAAAAAGATGGTGAGCCCTCCTGAATAAATATATGGATAATATGAGCTTAAAAAATCTCTATATAAAATATTTCTTAGAATTTATCCTTATTAAAATATTTAATCTTTATTACAAATGAAATCTGCGTATTGAATATGTGAAATTGTTCCTCAAACTAAAATAAATGATTAATTTTCTTTTATTAGAGACTTAAGGGGATTATAAATTCACCCTCTTTTAAACTGCCAAAGCCAGATCGAGGTAACGATATTAGCCAATCAGTAGGAAGGAAACTTTCAGCGGAGCCTATGCGATGCCAGAGCTCTTAAGCGCGGCAACAGGCAAGCAGGAAAGCCACGAATGGTTTTATTTTTGAACCTGATTGGTTGAGGAAGTGGCGTGAGTTATTTGGACCAATCACAGAGCTCGGAGAAGCAGAATAAGATCAATCATGGGTTTCCTTTGACACTCGATTGTAATTTGCTCTAAACTCAAGTGCTTGTCACAACACTTCCTTTCGCGCTCATAAACGCGGTTGCTAACTAAAAGATTAGCTTTATGTACCAGGCAGTCTTTTGTCTCGTTGATTAAAGGTTTAGAGCCGGCAGTCAAAGATCATAACCAGCGGTCATTTCCCAAAAGTTTGGCAAGGTGAAGGAAAGGGCCTGGTGAGGAACTGTAAAAATTGAAGGAAATCGGCGATTAGGTGTCATCTTTTACGGTTGACGTACGGAGAAGAGACATGAGAATATGTTGGAATTGGCGCTGAAGGTTCAAACATTGGGCGTTCGTTTCTGGGTCTGTGACCAGCACTTTTTGATGAGATTTCTTCACTGTCGTCGCTCTTAACCGTCATTCCATGTTCACTGCGCGACCTCGCAAAGTTCTTTCTCTTTTCCTTGAGCAATTCACTGTCAAATGAATTAGACATTCCTCGTCTCATGTGGACGGTTTTGGTAGGTCTACTTCTTTCAAACTCTTCCTCAGAATCGTTCCTATAGTAACGGTTCTGCTGACGAATGTAGGGACTGGGGGTCACACCAGGGAGTGTCGCCTGTTCGTTACTCAAGTCGAAAGCATAGGCTGGAGAAACTTGTTTTTTCCTGGGTTTCAGTCGCGCCTCCTCGAACGTCTGCAAAGGTGGCTGAGTGCGGGATCTTCGTGGTTTTCTCCCTGGGATGCGGATGGTAAACCCGTACCCGTCCCCGATTAGATAGTCAAAATTTAACGAGTCCAGCTCTACTACGTTTTTAGAAGGACTAGGAGGCGGTTTCGTGCGTGTTGGCGGGGCGTTCGCTGTCGGCCAGTTCTGCTGGTTTTTATTTGCAGCAAACATGTAATACGCTACACGTCTTTGAGCAGTGATAAAGCTTAGTTCTGTGTCGTCAGTTACGGCGAGAACCGACGGCGATGGTTGGGGTTCCTGTGATGCATACTGAAATTAAAAAGAGAAGGTTACTAAGTCACATGAGTGACACCTTGAGAAAAATTTTTTTGTCAGAGTCGACAAATGTAATGTAAATGTAAATTAATATGGTTATTTGAAAATTTGAAAGTTTCCTTTCCATACCTTCACCAGGAAATCGTTCTTCTCTGCCTCTTGCGAGCCACAGTTTTGCAATTCCTCTCTCTGTATGAAAAAGAACAGTTATGTTTTTCGTTGGTCTTTTGTTTTCTTGATCAATTGAACGTTGAGGATAACTACCCGCTAAACTTGTCGATCCCCGTGAGTCACCAGAGACTGTAAGAAGTCACGAAGACAATGCCGAGGATGATGAACTTATATTTACAATTCGGAAAAATCACTCATGGCTGGATGTGTTTACTGTCTCTTTCGGCGACACACATGTGAGCCAAGTTGAGTTCCACATGGAAACTTAAATAATTTGCCGTCGGCGTCTCCGTTCTCAGACCACGCAAATTTTGATGATTTCACGTTGTTGCTTTACAAAGGACAGCTAAAAATATGCACTGTATTAAAACGCACATCCTGAGCTATTTTTCTGCCCATTAGATCTTTGTTAGGTCACGTCCTCGTTGACGTCGCCGTCGTGGTGTGCTTAAGGCCCCTACTCAGTTACTATCAATCATTGTCACCAGTCCTCTCCAGGACTTCTCTTACTACAACGATCACCTTGCATGTACAGGATCGACTGTTAATGTTATTGTGGTTGGTTCTGTATTATCTTTATTTCACGTTAGAGATATTTGGCAAACCACGACGGCGACGAAAACAAGGAATTGACGACAGAAAAGGTTTAAAGTGTGGAACAATAGCGTTTCAACATTGTGGACAATTCCTAGCTGCCGATTGATTTCATTGTACAGCCCATGAGGCCCTTGCGAAAAGTAATTTCGAACTCACCCGTTCTGGTAATCTAACAGATTTAACAATGTCAGTAACACAGGTTTATCATATAAGGGGCAAAATTACTGAATTGTGATTGGTCAAGACAGAGGGCATTTTTTTCTTAATTTTTGTAATTGCCCCGGGAAAAATTACTTGAAAATGATTGGCTCAAAATCGCTTAGCAACGGCTGCCAAGGTAAAGAAATTTCTTTTGAATATATCAACAAAGTTGAAATTGTAAATTGGCCACCGTTACGGTTATAAAAGCTGACGTTTCGAGCGTTAGCCCTTCGTCGGAGCGAAGCCCATCAGCCTTTAAAGAAATTTCTGTCTGTTTTGTAACAATGGCGTCCCGTTTTGCGCGAGATCAGTAAGAAAACATTTTGCCCCTTATATTATAAACAAGTAATCACATGGTTCCTCGTAAAATTAAGGATTAATATCACGTGTGTTTTCGGAAGTTCCAGAAATTGCCCGAGTCGCGCAGCGACTCGGGCAATTTCAGCTACTTCCGAAAACACGCGTGATATTAATCCTTAATTTTACTCGGCCTCAGGCCATTACCTATACTAATTGATGACCATGCGAGTGACTGAGCTGAATAACGTCAAAGGTATGCGGTCAACAACGCGGACTCAAGCGTACGAGATTAAAAGTTTAGCGAAATTTGCAAAAATAATAAGGAGCTGGCATTTAAAACCGAAAGTATTTTGTTGTCAGCGAGGGCATTTCCCTATTTCGAAAAGCTCTTAAGGAGAAAATTAATTTTCAATGTATTTAGGGGGTGTTCAAAATATTTTTGGAAGTTGTTCTGCAAAAGAAAAGTGGCAAGGAAAACAACGTCAGTGTAGAGACTCAACAATGCGAACGACTCAAAATCCGTTTTTCCGCGCCAAAACCTAGCACTTGCGCATACGTTTTTCAGCTCTGTCCATGCGAGCCAATTCCTTTAGACCAAATTAACCTTGCCATCAACCAATATATAACCCAATATGAAGTAAAAATGTTTAGATTTATCCAAGTGTATGTGCGGCAAACTCCTTGAAATTTTTTTTAAGGCATCCAAACCTGTCTGCAGTTCTAGTCAGAAAAACAAACTCTAAGATGAAATATGTTTACCTTTTTCGCACGTTCTTGAATCCTCTCTTGAGAGAAGATAGGGATTCCACCATTTGTTCGGTGCACGTATGGATTCACAAACTTTCCGTGGTTCGTCTTTGTCTTTTTCTGTTTACAAGAAGATTAGAACGAATTGGTCAAATCACTGATTTGAAATAAAGAAGGCGCTAGTCCCGTATCCAGACCTCTCACAGCCACGCGGTTGTCACAGTTACACGATGGGAACTGGGTACGAGATCAGGGAGGCGCCTCAAGGTTTTGGAGAAATAAATTAACACTAATTTTGTAGAGAACAAAAAGCAAATCATATGATGTTGTTCAATAAACAAAGGGAAAAAGATCCTGATAACAAAATTTTGTCGACCGAGATAATTTTAGTTTT
This sequence comes from Stylophora pistillata, assembly GCF_964205215.1. Lineage (NCBI taxonomy): Eukaryota > Metazoa > Cnidaria > Anthozoa > Scleractinia > Pocilloporidae > Stylophora > Stylophora pistillata. The sequence goes on from NC_142520.1 coordinate 36,145,892, forward strand.
ATCAACTGAGCTGATAATGTAAACTGGCCACCGTAAAGAGTTTCAAAGCTGACGTTTCGAGCGTTAGCCCTTCGTCATTCAGCTTTGAAATTCTTTACGGCGGCCAGTTTGCACTATTAACTCCATTGATAAAACCAGATTACCTTGTCATACTCTTCCACCGAGGAACCAACCAACCCAAGATTCTGTCAAAATTATTCTTGCGAATTTTAAATGGTTAAAATTTGGCCCGTTTACAGTATCAATCGTTGAAGATAACCTTCTTGTTTTTTTGTTGTGGTTCTTGTTATCATTTGTTGTTATTGTTTTAAATACTACACAGTTTTTAATAAGAAAATATTTTTTATACGGCTTAAATTATGGTTATATTTTTAAAATTCTTTAGAATATCAGATTCATTGACTGTGAGCCTGGTAAGTTTGTAAGTTAATCTCATCCTTTAGGTACTTTTAATTAGTAGGAACAATACTTTACTGTGTGGATATTTCCACGGCATTCCTTACAGGCCTTCTGTCAAGGAACGATAACAGCAGAGTTAGACAGGAAGACTAATGCTGCTTTTCGTTAAAAGTAGTTAAACCAATTAGGCGGATTGTAAATTAAGTGCTAAATCTCTCATGTTGCGTTACGTTCAGAAGCCACCAAGGCCTTTAACGATCAGCTTTTCGCCGTTTACCTCAATCTATTCATTATGAGAATATCTACAGTTTCTGTGAATAAGAGAACGCTTCTTAATTTTGCTGTGAAGAATATTTGAAAATTAAAGAAAAATTTATCAGAATCAATTTTTGCCGTTTGCATTGGTGAAAAGCTGAGATTACGCCTAAAAATTTCCAAACCCAATTTCCTAATCTTCATTTCAGGTCCTACCTCCTTGATACTACCACTTTCGTCTGCCGTTGCACGATCACCAGTTTCTGAAGTCACGGGAGGTTTCTGAAAAAAACATTTAAAAAATAAACAAATCGTAAGTACTTTAAGCTATGCTACCCAACGAAACTAGCAACGTATCATGTACTTCTTTTCTTTCACAACTTGATTCTTAGCTAGCTTCTGCCGAAAAGAAATTTGCTGAAACAATTTCCAGACTACAACATTTTTGAGCAAATTTCCGATCACAAGCCGACAACTTTTTCCAGAAGATGACCTTAATTCAATTTTTTTTTTTATGGTGTACTTTACTGAGCAACGCCCCTTATAAAGATATCGAGCCAGTTTCTTGCAATGCGACGAAGATATGCGTCGCAAAACACTTTCACGAAAAATTGCCGTTAATTACTCGTTTTTCCAAACTGCTGGTTATCTGGTGATTGCTGACGTTACAAACGCATAAGGTGTAACTATGGAAACAAGCGCGCGCGTAGTTTTGATTCCCGCGCGGAAATGTTGGACCGGGAAATGTAAACAAGGACTAAAGACAAGTACATAACTTTACAAATTAAGCTTACCGATAATGTATCCCACCAATGTTTAGCCTTCTTTTTCTTCTTTTTCTTCCTCTTTCTCTCCCCCTTTAAAATCGTAGAAAACCGTCAGTTTTAGGTACGCACGCTTAACATTTCCATTTCCTTTTTCCTTCTTTCAATTACGTAAAATCAAAAATTCAGCTTTGACTACTGTTTGTCTCTGTGCACGTTACATTAAGGTAGCCACAAGTTAACAAACCTCAAGCCTCCAATACAAAACAATCAATACACTGAATGCAAAAATGGCAGACTTCTCGGACGGGCTAGGTCTACTACACGAAAGCGAGGCTAGTGAGGCCTCGAGTTTTGTTTTAGGAAATTGTGAATATTCAGTTCGCTTATTTTAAACAAGCAGAAGCAAAGAATAAGGCCCCAACAATTAGCATAATGAATCAAGCTGACGACCAGATACAGTGAATAGCTAGTTGTTTAATTAAAGGACGTACTTTGCTGTCTTCTAGAGAGCGATTGATTCGGCGAATGGTGCGATCTATCATTCACCAAACAACAGGGTGAAGGAAATAAAGAAAATCCCTTCTATATCGTAAGCTCAGGAAGGTTTGTGACCCATGCTGATGATTTTTATCACTCTCCTTGCTGACATGCGCAATACATAAGTCAGTGTACACTTACAGAATTGTCACTGGATCCCGGCCCATCTTCCTTGTCATCAAAGTCATTGTCTTCGCTGTCTGAGTCACTGGAGCTAAAAAAAAGACGCGATTAGGACAAATTTCCAATCGAGTGTTAAAATAAATGCTGGGTGGCATCGGTTTTGCTACTCTTCGCTCATTGGTCTGGAACACATGCACGATCTTCAGCTCAAAACCAAACAGACGCAAATCTAAAACCAACTATGACGCGTTCAAGGGCACTTTCCCGTACTTGGCATGCCTCGTTTGTTTTCCCGCGCTCATAAACCGTTACACCTTTCCCGTGCTTCGAACTGGCTGTAACCTTTACAGGGCTGTGCCACGATGATTCGCTTAGCTATAGTATCTGTGCTGTACGAAACTATCGTCAAATTGGAGAACACCACAAAATATAAACATGCAAAGATAAAAAAAAATACTAAAGACACAGTAAGAAGCAAAGAAGGAGGTAGGATGTACGAGGATGGAAGAGATTTTCACAGATTGCGAAAGGCATACTCGAAAAATAAGGCCAAAATTTTCAAAGTTAAACTGAGAGAAAACTGATATAAACTGAGAGATTTAACCGCCTCCGGTTAGCTCAATTGGTAGAGCGCCGGACTGTTGTGTGGGAGGTCGTGAGTTCAAATCCGGCCGGACCAACACTCAGGGTCTTTAATTAACTGAGAAGAAAGTGCTGCCTTTGTAATAATATCTGCAAATGGTTAGACTTTCTAGTCTTCTCGGATAGGGACGATAAATGGAGGTCCCGTCTCCTGCAGGGTTGGGGTAGGAGACGTTAATTTCCCACACACGAGATTACTGTGGGATGGATGTCCTCCCCGGGGTGGGATGGGTGGGTAATAAAGAGGTTAGGTGGCAATTGAAACGAAAGTTCTGTTCCTTTCTCCTACCATTCTTGTGGCGAATGAATTAAACTTAAACTTAAACTGTGGCGAATTTTAATTTTCCATAACTAAGGAAGCCTTTTGCCATTTTGTGTGACTTTGGAATTAACCCTTCACATTCTAACATCAGTATGCATATTCTCCATACTGTTCTCTATACATTTCCTATGGTGCAGACAAGGATAATTTGTTTGAAAATCAAGAGCTTCTAGGGTTAGTGATCAGTTCCTTTATTCTCCTTACCTTACTGTGAGATTAAGGTGTGATATTGTGAGGAGAAATTAGATGCTTGTCACTCTTAAGGGTCAAAGGGTTCAGCACCCTTAAGCTAGTTCTACGGATCAATTAAAGTATCTGAGAAACCGTGTAACTGCGCACCCACCGCTCCCCTGACGCAACATGGGCTAGGGGAGGGGTGGGTGGGCAGCTACTGACAGATCTATCACCAACTTACTCTGACTCATCGAGGCGGTCCACAAGATCTAAATTCTCCAGAATCTTCAAACAATCGTTAAACGAATCCACATGGACACCTTTCACTGATACTTCCACATCGTCCTCACCTCCGCCTGTGGGTGCTTGCAATCGAACATCCATAAAACTTACGGGTTTTTTCTTCGACATTGGAAATTTCTTGACACTAGTTTCATTTGTTTCCTCGTGCTCCCTTGAGGAATCGTTTTGCTGATTTCTTTCGTTTGCTTTCATACTTTCGAGGCTGTTATAAAGGGTGCTGTCTTTGGAGATATTCTCCAGATTGAAGTTGCCTAGTGTTTGACGGAGAATGTCTCGTGTCATCTTGCAAGCCAGCTCTACGAACGCCTGGGTCATTTCACTGCTATAAACAGAAGAGAAATTAAGGTAATTACTGAAGGGCTGAGACATGGCAATAAAGTGGAAAATCTGACAGAATTTATGTAAAACATCCCAAAAATGATTCATTCCTACGTACAGGGAATTAGCGTTTCAGGTTCGAGCCCCAGCGAAGGTCACTGTGTGGCATTCTTGTGTACTTTACTCCCACAATGCTCTGCTCTTCACAGTGTAAAATGCGTTGAAAAGAATGGCTGCATGCTCAGTTTAAATCCGGGAGCGAGAATTCAATAGCTAATACGGATAAAAGTTCTTGCCTAACTCAATTTATTGACGAACATTCTCTCCTACCGATTACCACTCTTTGCTTCTGTATACTCCAACAGCACTTCACAGAAATGTCGTCCCATCTCTTCAAAGTCCCCAACATGAAAATGTCTACCTTTCTCCCTACAAAAGAAGTAAGAGAACAGTGTCATACCCAATCAAAAGAAGTAAGAGAACAGTGTCATACCCAATCAAAAGAAGTAAGAGAACAGTGTCATATCCAATCAAAAGAAGTAAGAGAACAGTGTCATATCCAATCAAAAGAAGTAAGAGAACAGTGTCATACCCAATCAAAAGAAGTAAGAGAACAGTGTCATACCCAATCAAAAGAAGTAAGAGAACAGTGTCATACCCAATCAAAAGAAGTAAGAGAACAGTGTCATACCCAATCAAAAGAAGTAAGAGAACAGTGTCATATCCAATCAAAAGAAGTAAGAGAACAGTGTCATACCCAATCAAAAGAAGTAAGAGAACAGTGTCATATCCAATCAAAAGAAGTAAGAGAACAGTGTCATACCCAATCAAAAGAAGTAAGAGAACAGTGTCATATCCAATCAAAAGAAGTAAGAGAACAGTGTCATATCCAATCAAAAGAAGTAAGAGAACAGTGTCATACCCAATCAAAAGAAGTAAGAGAACAGTGTCATATCCAATCAAAAGAAGTAAGAGAACAGTGTCATACCCAATCAAAAGAAGTAAGAGAACAGTGTCATATCCAATCAAAAGAAGTAAGAGAACAGTGTCATACCCAATCAAAAGAAGTAAGAGAACAGTGTCATACCCAATCAAAAGAAGTAAGAGAACAGTGTCATATCCAATCAAAAGAAGTAAGAGAACAGTGTCATACCCAATCAAAAGAAGTAAGAGAACAGTGTCATATCCAATCAAAAGAAGTAAGAGAACAGTGTCATACCCAATCAAAAGAAGAGAACAGTGTCATACCCAAACAAATGTCCGAGAACAATTGTGCATAGAAAGCGATAATTCACTCTTACATGTAAATTTCAACTTCAGAAAACGAAGAAAAAAAATTCACTGCTTTCAAAAGCATGAAAAGATAAATACCGAAAAATTGGTTATCGAAGTAGTCCCGTGCGACGAGAAAAGGATTGGTAAAAATAAATGCTCGCAGTGTTTTACTTGCAAAGCGCGCATTTCTTTCGCGTTCAAGTTTCTTCAATTTTCGATAAGTTAAAAGCAATGACTATATCAAATCTGGCCCAGAGAGCTGCTGGGCTTCATTCCTTTGCGCAGAAAAAAAATTTTAACTATTTAATTACCTATTTATGGAGCTTGACATCTTATATCTGTATGACTATAAAAGGAATCCTTCTCTATGACTTACATGTCACCAAAGTTAGCGCCACAGAATGTGGCCTCCATGGTAAAGCTGTTCGTGATTCCCATTTGGCGCCACATAACCACACGCGCTGTTGACTCCTTGCACTTGCGCACTCGGAATTTACAACCACTGAACGAGAACTTGTCGGGAGCCTGGAAGAGAAAAATATAATCGTTTGCTTCCTGGGGCTCGGTTCTCTTAAGTCCCTTTGACTCGAAAATCTAAATTAAAGGAGAAGTCAGGGTGCGGGTTCAACCTCGTTCCCAGGGTCTCTCATTTTTCCGCCCCCTCTCGCCTCATGGGGTGGGAAGATAAGAGACCCTGAGAACGAGGTTGTTGCGAGTCTTGGCTCAGAAACAAGTCCAGTTAAGTACTTTTCCTGACATCTTTCTTTTACAGATTTCAACGCTCTTAAAACCTAGATCTCAAAAGTAAACATGGCAAAGATAAAAACAACTTTTCGAGGACAGCAAGTAGTACAACTTCCGAGAAACGGCTCCAACACTTAAAATTCCTCCCCTTAGTTGTAAAGTAGAAGCCTAATAATTGAAATGAAGTTGTGTGCTGTAACTTTCAAATGCTTTATTGCGAGGTGTTTCGTCTACATTTCTAGCATTTTAAAATTATTATTACTTTTTATTATATTTGAAGCAGAGGTAATTACTAACCTTTTGCGACATCATCCAAGGAAAAAGCCGCTCCTCAACAAAGTCACTCATCGATCCCATTTTGGGATCTGCCGTGCAGCCGTACATGAAAACGTTTGGCTTGCGGCTATGTCCATGGAGATCACAGTAAATGATAACCTGGAAAGAAACGTTTTGTTTTTTTTTTTTAAGCTATGCTTTGGACTCCAGTCGTCTGAACCGATCTGGAAGAGGGAGAAAGCAACACATGGCCTTTCCCTACATCCAGGCAATTCGAAAAGCCCCAAAAATCCACAACAAAATTTATCTTTCAAATCGTTGCTCTTTATCCCCACTGTATCAACGAAAGCTTTTCATTCAACCAATTTATTTTCAACTTCGTTCCCAGGGCCTTTTCCCTTAGTTGGGGGTGGAGTTGTGGGGTGGGGCCAACTAAGGGAAAAGGCCCTGGGAACGAGGATCATTTATTTTTTGCCTTTTTCACGTACTCATTTTCCCAACAATAGCCTTGCTCGATCTTTCTGTATTCATAAACCATGAAAAACCCACAATTCCTCTTTTTGCTCTACGAAGGGCTAACGCTCGGAAAGTCAGCTCTAGAAACTCTTTAAGGTGGCTAATTTACATTACCAACTCAGTTGATAAAACCACGTTACATATCTCAAAACTTCCTATTACCTCATGGTCCTTTTTGAACGACTCCAGCATATTCTTCATGTGCCAAACAGTTGGAAAGCTCTCCTGTAGAGTAAGAAAGTCAATAGTTAAGAGTTTTCTTTACAAGCCGCTAACATCCACTTTTTGAAGAGTAGCATACCACAGTGTGTAAAACTAAAGCTTAGGTCCAGTGACTTGTTATTGTTCAAACGCAAAGAGGAATTTTGGAGGAAAAAAGTAGACACTTGCTGGAGGCGAGTATATACTGCCAATTACTGCGGGCCCTAGTACCCGCCCATCCTACCCCAGGGGAGGACATCCACCACACAGTGATCTCGTGCGTGGGAAATTAACGTCTCCTACCCCAACCCTGCAGGAGACGGGACCTACGGTTTATTCGTCCTTATCCGAGAAGCCTAGAATGTCTATCCATTTCCTGATATTATAGAAAGGTAGCACATTCTCCTCAGTAATTTTAAGACCTTGAGTGTTGGTCCGGCCGGGGCTCGAACCCTCGACCCCCCGCTCAACAGTCCGGCGCTCTATCCATTGAGTTAACCGGGAGGCGGTTATCCGCTGGATAGCGATTTATCAGTTGGACACCGTCATCCGCCCTTTCTACAATTGGGCCCAGTTGTCTCAATCAAAGTGATACCCAGCCATTGGAGGTATAAGTATGTAACCAATTTGTCATAACAAGCAATTACCTTCTTGGGATCTTTGTAAGTCCTGTTCAAGTCTCTGGCGGCTAGGTTCGTTCTGTAGTTACCAACAATTACGCCATCTGGGTTCAGCATTGGTACTAGCTTGAACACGAATTTTCGACGAAGTTTCTGTACACAGAAAATTAAAATGAAATGTAAATTAAAATTTTAAAGGTACTTTTGTCTTATAGGAGGATCTTCTAGGGATGGCTTTTATGTCAAGCATAAATAAGTGTTCATATAGTTGGTTCACTTTCCTGCACTCTTTTTGAGGGAAACTGGAAACTACTTATACCTCTGCAATATGATGACCGCTGGTTAAGAAGTCCAGCATGCCTTTCATCATCCAACTAGCGTTCGTCTCTCCCGGATGTACCCTGGCACTCACAACTACACCAAGCTTCTCGCTTTCTGGAACTGCAAAAGAAAAACATTTTTGTGCTGAGCTACAGCCCGAGTGACGTAACCACTGTCTCTCTTCCAACTTGAGAATTATTTCTAAAGAACGAATACAAACTGGCGACATACTTCTTTAAGTTAGCTTAGCGTCTTTAACAATGCAAAGATTATGTCAAAACCGTTTCCAGGGTCCTCTCCTTTAGGTACGAAAAAGAGAGGAGCTTGGGAACGACGAACGGGCTGTGTATATGACATCAATCGTTCTTAGCCCCAACAGATTATAGCCCACGAAGATAATTTTCGTGGCTATTGGTTTAAAGAAATAAAGCATTTGAACTGAACTGCATAGCGTAATAGTAACATCGTTTTAAGAAAAAAACAATTATGGACAATGTTATCCTTACAAAAGACCGTGTTGAGATTACCTTGAGAGGATGTCACAGTCAGGACATTGCAATTGTTTCCAGCCATAGTTTTACACAGCACCTGTGAGAAGTGACGAGAGGGGATCTTTTTTAACATTTAACACCTTAACATCGGTATGCACATTCTTCACGCTGTTCTCCATAAATTTTCTTAAGGAGCCAACCAAGAGAATTTGTTTAACAATCAAGACCTTTTTTTAGTTAGTGATCATCTCCTTTATTCTCGTATTCTAAATGAGAGATTCAGGGGTAATATTTGTAAGAAGAGATTAGATAATAGTCACTCTTGGGGCTCTTAGGGTTAACGATGCGAAACTTGACGAAAAAAAAAATTCTGACCAAAGTCAAAACTAGAGAGAAACGAAGATGATTTATCCTTTAGACTCTACATCTGTACGTAGATTATCCATACTGTTCCCTATGTATTTCCAATGGTGCTGACTAAAAGAATTTTGAACTATCAGTTGCTTCGTTATTCTCATGACCAATTTTAGTGTTTGAGTCAAAAGTTACACTGCAAGGAAAAATCAGATGTTGGTCACTCTTAGATAAAGCGGAATATTGAGACGGATTTCAAGTGAAGAACTTGAAAACTTGGCTTCAGTTTTTAGAAGATGGAGAAAAAATGACATATGAAGTGGCGTCGTGCGGAATTCTGGAAGTTCTACTCATCGTGCGCCTCAATCCCAGAATTCCGCGCGGTGCGCTAACATCAATCTCTCTTTTAAAACTGATTTTTTTACTCGTGCGATACACTTCACCGAAAAGGAGGGACTGCTCCTAGTCTCTGACATTCTCTCTCGGGATACCTCTTTAAAAAGTTTATTTACCTCTTTCTGAACATGTTGAGAAGTCTTCGGATTATCGATGATGGATCGTAGGTACAGTTCCAAGTCAGTGTAGGTGTACGGATAACAATGAGCCAGGTAACATGTGTCATCCTCATGAGGAAACTCCTAAATAAAATTATAACATAACCAAAGTATAAAGCGCGCGCTCTGATTGATCAATTCAGCGTCCACCATTTGCCCATGGGCATACGCTGCTAACATGAGCAAATGTCAAGACTAGTTTGCGCGCGCTTGTTTTTTCTGGTCACGTAAGATTTAAGCGTTAAATAAAAGGGAACTCTTTTGCTACAATGTATCAATGTTATTTTATAAAAAAAAAATCACCACAGTGTACACTATTGAGTCATGGATCCACTTGGAAAGTTTGCCAAGCACTCAAGAAGCTAGAGTCGCTCTCGGCTATCGCCTCGCGCGACTCTTACGCTTCTTGAGTGCTTAGCAACCTCCCGCGTGCATCCATAACTCAAAAAAAATTGACTCATAGATTCAATTTTACGTAAATAATAAGGAAATACGATAGTTTTCCTATCAAATCTGGACACCATAGCAGAGATCGTTAAAACTAGAAAACAAGGCAAAGATTTACCATGTGAAAAGTAAGAGTGAAGTAGACATATTCCCGCTGAAGCAGAGGATTCTTATATGTTGAAGTCTTGTAATAACTAATATGTGAACCGACTCTTTTCCAACCCAGACCTCTCGCTTTAGCATCACGCTCAGAGTACATCAGCGGTTTCATTCCTAGAACGAGAAATACACGTCACGAGCCACCCAACAGGAGTAGCGATTTCATTGAATTTATTAAAAATAAAACATTGCTATTCCTTGTGGATCTCACTACTGCAGAATCCAAGAACACAAAACTGATAAGTTCTAAATAATTCAAAGCGGAGTGCGCGCAGCGGAACACTATAGCATAGAGAATATATGACATTATTAAAAACTGGATAATTGGATAATGCAGTTCAAGACTTTTTATTGGCTTAGCCATTATGGTGCATGAGCCAATATACCACAATCTAATATCTGTACATTGTAATATCCGGTTTCTTCTTACAAAATAAAGTCGAGAAGATTTGTCTATTATCTTGGGGGCGTTTTTTTTTAATAAAACAATTATTCCACTCGCGCTTGTTGGATATGAGATGATAGATAGCCAACTCGGCGCTACGCGTTGGATAGAGATGATTATAGCCAACGAGGCGCGTAGCCCCTCGTTGGCTATCTATCATCTCATATCCAACGCGCGCTCGTGGAATAATTGTTAATTATACGAAAGCGAAAAAATTTGGTCATAACGTGATTGACGGCACGTGCATCTGGAGCAAGGTCACTGTACTACGAGTAAAGGCGAAAGAGATGGTATAGTACTTTTACATGAACAACTTAGTTTGCAGAAAAGAAACTTTTTAAATTTTTAGAAGGTGACGATCCGTTAAATATTAATAGGTCCAAAAGTTCCCAAATGGAGGAGTTTCCGAAACCCATCCAATTATCGCCTCCCTCCAATAGGGCTCGACGCTGTTGATCGGACTTGCAGAGAAAGTAAAATTCCGAGGTTCGCTTTCAAGCTTGGCTAAATCTAATCTTTTTTATAGAATAAGATTAAAAAAATCCGAAATATGGAGAAAATTCTCTGATGACTAAAACCCACCGTAATTGTATAAACTGTCTTTTTTCAGCAAATTGATGATGTTAAACTTGTAAGTGGTGCCAGGAACCATGTCTTGGACACGGAAATAATACCTATTAGGCAAAAGAGAAGAAAGATTTTAAGTACTTTATTTTCTTTTCCTTTCAGCCAACTACGTTGTGATTGTAACTTGATTACATTTATACGTGATTTCGATAACAAATTGATAAAACTCTCTTACTTACCACTGCGTGTGTCGTTTGGTGTACAAATCACAACTGAGAATCAGATCATATTCATAACTTCCTCTGAAAGACAGAGATGACAACGATATCAAATCGTGATCATAGCGGTATCAAAAAGGCCCGGGGGGATACTCCCTTATAAGGGCTTAATGGGGACGTGCAGCCAGCCAGGGTATGTTTTTCGAAATTTTTGTCTTAAACAGGATATCTTTTCTTGGAAGATAAACAGCAAAATTTTTACAAGCTCTAATTTTAATTAATATTGAATTCCATTGATTTTGGCATTGATACCAGGTACATTAAATGTCTTAAACAGGGTATCAAAAATCGGAATTCTGTCTTAAACAGGGTAGGAAAATCAGCAATATTTGTCTTAAACAGGGTCAGGGTATGAGAGGCCGTGCCGCACCTCCCCACCCAGGAATATATTGAGTACCCCCCGAGAAAAAAGTTTCTTACAGGGTGCGGTTAGTTTGAAGTCTTTCTTTCTTCCATGCTGCATGAAAAACTCAAGAAACAAAAGTAATTTGGTGTGAACCAGAACCCCTGACAAATGGAAAGTGACAAGGAGGCCAAGGAAAAGCAGAACTTAAAACCACTGAATTGTTATGGTAATAATTCAACTCGACAATACTTTTGGAGAAGATTTCCAATCATGCAGGGTCAAAAGTAATGTGAAATTGCATTGGTTTACTTTATGGTACTCTGGGATTACAAACAGAATGTGACACCTGGCTGTCAGCCTGTCCCTAGCAAAACTTAAATCGTTTACAACTATATATGTCATTGCATAAGTTCAATTTAAGTTCTGATTGGTTCCTCATAATAGTTTCCTTTGTTCTGATTCGTCAGATTGGAGTTGGTAAAAAAAAAAAAAAAATTAACAAACATGATGGCTTCCTAAGTGAAAAGTGAAAATAAAATTGAAAAATAAATCAAATTTTAGCACTGGCACCTCCATGGGGTGACTATTTGTCCAGTGTGGTCAGGTCAAATTGGAATTTGGACCCCTGGTTTTTGTGGAGGGTGAAAAACCACAGCCATGGAGAGGGGAAGGGGTGGCTAAAGCTAATACACTCATCACCATACTGTCCTACATCGTATAAAGATGGAAAAGGGAGGCGCACTTGGGTTGGTAAAGATGTAACCAAGTAACTAAATAAAAATCTTTGGATTGGTTCATGATGATTTACATCAGAGTTAAGTGACACAACCAACAAAAGTTGCAAACAGAAAAGTATAAGACAAGATCAATGATTTCTTAGCAACATCTGTCTCCTCCATTCAGCATTTTTTTCAGTAAAACATTGATTCACCTTTAGAGTTAACCAGCACAAGCAACAAAAGTTGCAAGCAGGAAAGGATGACATAGGACTGAATCGTGAAACCCTAAACATGACATAATCAGTAACTGTTCAGCTTAGTGTTTTGGAACAATGAAAAGACACTTAAAGAGCAAAAATGTAAGTGCTATGAACTTCATGCTTACATTCTCTTGACCTGCTTCAGGTTTCCACACTCAAACCTTGATTCAAATGTAAGACACGGGGGACAACCAGAAGGAACATAATGGCTTTGCTGACCCTGTGACACAAAAGAACATAATTTTTTGAAGCATCCAATTAATTTTTAATTGAAGTGACTTGACTTTGGTGATGACTTCCACTCAGGTTGTTGAAACATCATCAGTCCCCTCCAACAACAACAGTCCTTCTCAGAACTACACTTACCCAGATAATCAGAATTCACTATCACATGTTACCACAGGGTTCAAACCATTTACCTTAAAGCTATGTATGTATGTAATAATTTGGATATATCAACAAAGTTGAAATGGTAAATTGGCCACCGTAACGATTACAAAAGCTGACATTTCGAGCATTAGCCCTTCATCGGAGCGAAGGGCTAATGCTCGATGAAGGGCTAACGTTCGACGAAGGGCTAACACTCAAAGGGCTAATGCTCGAAACGTCAGCTTTTGTAATCGTTATGGTGGCCAATTTACCATTTCAACTTTGTTGATATATCCAAATTATTTCGTTACTCCCACCGATGCAGCCCCAAACAGTTTCTTTCAAAACTATCAGCCTTGATTCATATGTATGTATGTATTTACTAATATTTATACAGGGTAGCCCAGTTCAGCTAATAGCTGGTTTAAATGGGGCCCTGTCATACCCACCCATCCCACCCCAGGGGAGGACATCCACCACACAGTAATCTCGTGCGTGGGAAATTGCAGGAGATGGGGCCTATAGTTTATTCATCCTTATCCGAGAAGACTAGAATATCTATCCGGAAAGGTAGCAAATTCTCCTCACTTACTTTAAGACCATGAGTATTGGTCTGGCAAGGGCTTGAACCCTCAACCTCCTGCACAACACAATCTGCCGCTCTAACCAATTGAGCTAGCTGGGGGGTGGTCAGACTTTTTGCTCTGACCAAGGGCTAACACTCAACACAGTAGCTTTAAAAACACTCTGCAGTGGCCAATTTACATTATAAACACAATTGATAAAACCAAATTATCTTGTCGTACCCACCTACCCACCTTCTTCCTTCCTCCCACCCCCCACCTTCTCCCTTCCCCCCACCCCCCCACCTTCCACCTTCCCCCCACCCCCTACCCCCATCATCACATCACCCCAGTTTCTCTAGAAAAACTAATAATTACTTCCTTAATTGTATAGCTGGTAGGTAAAAATCCAAAATTGTCAGCATAGCAACATGTACTATTCTTTTATTTTTTAAAACTGTCCGATTAAGGATTCATTTGGATAGCTTCAAACTAACCAAATTAGTCCTTGAATGAACAATGATAATTGACTAGCTATATAATTAATAAGTAATAAGAAGACTACTTACTTGTCAAATTTTGGGTATAACTGGATAAAAAAAAATGTTCTGACAGCTAAAATTGGACTTGGCCTACAGCCTTGTCCAATGTTAGCTGTCCTCAGAATTTTTTCCATCCAATTATTTCCAAATTGGACAGCATGTAGTCCTATTACACAAACTAATGGGAGACATAAGTTTCCTTTATGAATGCAATACTTTTTGTTTAATTTTTAGTTCAGAGAATTTGTCATGAAATAAAACAATATTGCCTGAATTATCTCATTCTTTCTTCTTATTGCCTTTTAGCTACACAATGCATTGATAATGTCAAGATATATTACATAGAGGGTCCCTGCTGAGATCGAAAAGGTTGAGGTCAGAGTAAAGCTAGCCATTAGGCCAGATTGTCTACTTAATGACCACCAGCAAGAATTAAGCACATTGCCTTTACTTTGAATTATTTATTGCATACCTCCTCTCTATTCTGTCTTTCATAAACTGTGAGGTTTCCACGCCACTGTTGAGGATACCGTGAGTCTTCATTTGGTACTGTGTGTCCAGCATTGGCATTTTCAGCTGAAAAACAAAACAAGTTGATGATGTATAGACAACATAAATAGCTTCCAACATAATCTACTGAACACCACTTCCTTCTTCCCAACACAGCCCCCCCTCCCCTCCCCTCCTTCTTCCCAACACAGCACCCTTTTCCCCTCCCCTCCTTCTGCCTTCCTCAGAAAAACTAGCCATTGGTGTTTATTTGATCCCTTGATACTCGGAACTTTTTTTCCTTTTTGGACACCAACCGAATTGAAAATAGTTTTTCACAGTTGGATTTGAAAAGTAGCCATTGGTGTTAGTTTGATTCCTTAACGCTCAAAAACGTTTATCATTTTTGGACACCGACCAAATTGAAATACTTTTTCTCCAGTTGGATTTCAAAAGTAGCCACCTTGTATTTTCATTGGGCAACCTTCCCCGCCCCACCATTATCGCGAAATAAACACTATCTCGAAAATAATGAAACCAACAAAAGTAATGACACCAATGAATCACTTAATGAGATAAAGCTACAACAGCGTCATTTTGCATTAATCTTTCACAAGGCAAAATTTGTTCAAATTTCAGTGCCGTAAGTCAACAAATTTTATTCCCTTTGCGTTACTGCGAGTAAAATATTGCGAGAGTTTATTAATAAATTAAAAAATGATTGTTGGCGCCGATTGCCATTGCTAAGACATGTTTTGAAAGGCTTCAAAACAAACAATTTCTTTTGTTTATTCATCCTACCTGGGTGATTATCAATATTTAGCGACGTCTGTTTTTCGCATTTGCACTCGAATCTTTCACAACATGAATTTTAACGCAATTTATTTTGGGAAATGTAGAGAACATGTTCTTGTTAAAATATTTTCTTCTTTATGAAAAATTACCAATCGAACTAAAGTATCAAAATTTTCGGATATATTTAGCAATGTTTAAATTACGTTGACTCATTTCACTGCGGTTGTTATTTGATGCCCAAAAGCCAATGTCGATTTTATAAGCGTGACTTGTTAATTGCATAGTGGCAAAACTTTACAGGGAAACGATAAAACACGCTAACTTTTGTACCTAATTTTGCCACAACCAAAACTTTGAAACTTTCTAAAAGCCTTCAAATTATGTGCGAACGCACATAGTTATCACAAGGTTCAAGGAAGGCGTGAATTTGTTCAATGTGTGTCTAATGGAAATCCAGTTCGCAAACAAATCGGTTTGTTGACATGCATGGCGAACTTTTCAACTTAAGAGCAGTACACGTACCTTCCGTGTTCAACCTTTCGACAAAATCGGGAATAAAATGAATGTGTTTCTGACACGACAAGCGCGGTAGGTGATCTTTGGGCCAAAATGGGCCGGGGATGTCATGTTGTTCGCCATTGTGATCGATCCATACACATCCTGGTGAACGTTTATAAACAGCAGTCGTATTTGTGTTTGAGCACGTTTTACCAGCATTCTCGAGTGCGGCTCGCGTGTAGATGCTAAATCGTTTGTTAAAGTCACTAGATAAGGGATCTATATCGTCGAAGTCACGAACAGAACCTCTCATCGAAGACTTATCGAACGTAAGAGATCTCATCGAACGTCTGATCGCGTACTTTTGTAAATATTGTTGACGTCTTTGAAACAACACCCCATCGTCATCATGAAAAGACGGATAGCTATAGTTGCGGTTTTCTGTTGTTCTGTGTTTATCAGAGTCTTCCATCTCTATCTGCCTCCTCCGTCGCTCTTCAGCAAGCCGTTGTTCGTGTAACTTTTTTCTCTTTTCTCCAGGCGGAGTTCCAAGGGCGGCCCGCACTTGAGATTGTATACTTTGCTCTACGGATCTTTTAATGGCAGCCACCCATGCTTTCCGATCTCTTTCGTCTTTAAACAAACGTTTGGCTTTTTCTGCAGACATCACTTCTATTTCTCGATGCAGTTCTTCCTCTCTTTTCGATCTCCAAAGTGCATTCGCCAAGAAGCCCTCGGCCGTTTTTTCAACAAGCGCATATGCGTTTCCTCGATGCTTTTCCTCCAATGACTCTGTAGTATCCTCTAACTCGTCTGATTCTTCCAGAGACATCTGGCGTCAGAAAAGTCGACGTTTCGTGAACGGTTATTTACAAAGGGATTTCAAATAAAACCGAAAATGAAGACATCCCGTTTGAACATAGCATGCTGTCTACCCGCACACAGACGAATTAACTTTTTGTTTCCATAGCAATTCGTTTTGTTTGCCGCAAAAGGTTTCAATTACTGCGTGCATTGTTTGACATGTGGGTGCGTGTAGACAAAGGGTTTGACTATATATAAAGCTGAAAATTGACTCTTGAATGTAACAAAACCACATCATGTAGGTATGAAAGTCCATTTACAAGTAAACTGGTTTTCAAATATTGACTCTGTGAGACGAGAAAATTTACGAGTGTTTTGTTTAACAAAGTGTGGTCACCCAAGCGTAATGTTTTGTGTTTGAAGATGATACACAGTCCACCCCACAATGACCACAAATCAGAAGGGTGCTTTCATTAAAAGATGAAAAGGCGGTTTTTTTATGCAATTATCGCTGATTTCAAGGTCATGCAGCATAAAAGGATAGTTGTGCATCCCTGTCATCGCAACAAAATTTTACCTTCTCCGGCAACCTCAAACATGATTCGCATTTGTGCTCGTCGAAACTGTGGTATAAAAGTGATGGGCATCTAGGTAAAATTGTTTCAAGACAATTTTTCTCTCTTCAGATGGCCGGGGATAAATTTTCTTGGGCAGTTCTAGCAGCTGTGGTGAAAAATTGAAGTTACTTGCAGAGGTGACAAGTTCTCTTGATTGCATTTCTGAACAATGAAAGCGAGAAAGGGCAAGTGAAGTACCTCTTCTTCGCCCTTCCACAACCAAGATCTCAAAAGTAATTCTCCTTACCATCTACCATAGAAATATTATGATGTTAGTTCGAAGAATGTAACGTTGGATCAACTAACAATCTCTAATTGATATTTTTCTTCATTCTCGTCACCGGTCTACTTAGTAACCGCCCCCCCGGTTAGCTCAATTGGATAAAGCGCCGGATTGTGTTGTTGCTACCTTTCTATAATCAAGAAATAAATAGATATTCTAGTCTTCTCGGATAAGGACGAATAAACCGTAGGCCCCGTTTCCTGCAGGGTTAGGGGTAGGAGACGTTAATTCCTCACGCACGAGATTACTGTGTTGTGAATGTCCCCCCCTGGGGTGGGATGGGTGGGAATTGGCCCTGAAAAGCCCCCATGGGGAGTGGTCAACTAACATATGTATGTATGTATGTATGAATGTATGTATGTATGAATGTATGTATGTATGTATGTATGTATACTGTACTGATATTGTAAGAAGAAATTTCGTCTTTGTCACAAATGGGAGTTAAAAGGGTAAAAGAAGAACTCATACTATCACATTAGTGTCAGAAAAAATGGTAACTATTAATTTTCAGTTGAATCAATTGTCTACCGTTAAGTTAGACCTCGCGCAATCATGTATGCAACGGATTCGAAGGTTTAAAATGTTCATGAAAAAAATTACGCGCGTCTGATTGGCTGAAAACGAGTGCATTTTTATGTAACAAAAGTGCAAAGTTGTAACGCGAGTGCAAATATCAAATAACTCGAGCTTGCTGTCAAAATATCATCTGTCTGGAGTTTCTTTGATGCTCTTTTCATATAAAATTTTAATACGTAATAACATGATTACTCGTGTGATTTGGTGAAACTTTTTCAAAGACAGCAAGACTGCTGGTGAGATTGTTTTTGTCCTTGAAAAATTTACAAGCGCTCATTACACACCAAATTGTGCACGAAATCATGCATGTTCATGCCAATACAAATTTATTCGCTGATTGCAACATTTCATTAGTTTCCAGCAACCAGAAACAGTTACGGCGATGGTTGTGCCAATTCTTGCCAGTAGAGTCGAGCTGAGAAACATTCCACAAAATCTTTTTAAATAAAGGCAACTTAATCACAACAGAACACCACCTTATTATGACCTACGGGTTTCATTTAGTTTTCTTCATTCGTTTGTCTTTTTGTTCTCTACTGTTTTGTCTTCTACACCAAGCAATGGCCGTAGGGTAGTTTTATAGATAATCAAAGCAATCCAAGATCACTCCTGCAGACTACTCTGACACTCCATTGAGGGACACAGATGTAAGAGGGTAACCATTTTCAAAGCTTTGATATTCCCACCTTTTCCCCTTTTTGTACGAGAGATGGCCCTGGGAACAAGGATAGAAAATCGCTACAATAAGGTAAGCGGAAGTGATGACGTCAAAACAAGAACAGTTATGTTTCTATGAAGCTAAGTGTTGGAAAAGGTGAACAGAAACGGATAAAAGCAGACAACACCAGACAAAATTCGGATCAGACTTATTTCCCGCGTCTCTCTTATTGTTTAATTTCTCGAGAGCTTTATCTAGTAGCCACGTAGTTGTGTCTTCGACCCACTCTTTCTGGTCTGCATCCAAACATACCTGATTACAATCTTGTTCCCAGGATTTCTCTTCTTCCTGTATCCTAGCTCTTGGAGGGTGGAAAAAAAAAAGAGACACCCTCGTAACGAGGTTGTATGTTGTAAATAGCGCTATATAAGAAATAAATTATTATTAGTATTAGTATTAGTATTGTTATTATTATTATTATTATTATTATTATTATGTACCGCGAAAGTATACAATATGAAAAGGGAACTTCGTTCTATTTGTTTTTTAAATTATCATCATTTAGGTTTTTTTGCTATTGTCTTCTTATGATCTCCTAACGCTCGATATTGTTTGAATGTAAAGAAAGAAAAGAAACCGTATCGATCACATCCATCCGCGCGCTAAGAGTCCGTTCCTCAGTTCTTCACCTGCTACATAGGAGATGGAGAATGAGTTATGCTAGGTAAGTATGACCGAGTAGCTCTGGGAACGAGAATGAACTGCATTCTTATGTAATCAAAATTGTCTCTTACTTATTGACCACTTTCAAAAATGGCTGCCGGATTAATATTCTTTTGTTTAAATTGAAATTAGCCTTTCTGGCCTCGCTTGAGATAATGTATTCTTTTGAATTTTGTACTAGAGAACGAGGCCAGAAAGGCTAACTTAAATTTAAACAAAAGAATATTAATCCGGCAGCCATTTATGAAAGTGGTCTATGTAACTGACAGATATCAGTTAATAACTTCCGATGGTTTTTACTAGCAAGAAATAAGCGTCGACGTAAAGAAACAATACATTTTTAATTTTACAAAAAAGCCGCATGAAACAAACAAATAATTAAAAGCAACAGTGAAAACAAGTCAAATGAATGAAGGGGGTAAGTTTCTGGAGAAACTGCGATGCTACGTCGGTGAGGGTAACAAGGTGATTTGGTAATATCAACTAAGTTGAAATTGTTAATTGGCCACCGTAAAGAGTTAAAAAAGCTTTTATATAATTAAGCGTTTAAAGAGTTAAAAGAGCTTTAAGGGGTTAAAAGCTTTTTAACTCTCTATCAATTTCAACTTAGTTGATATTACCTGAGTTATCTTTGCTAAAGTGTCCCGGAAGCCCGACTTGTTTACTCCGAAGGGAGCTAAGCATGCATCAGCTAAGGAAGGATATATGCAAACTTTATGTTGCGGAGTAAAGATATAGCAATAGCAATTAATTTCGGCGTAGAAATATTGATATGGTTCTAGAAATGCATTCTGATGATCGAGTCTCAGACTGAACTGAGATACGATACCTTATTTAGCTTAATCCCTTTCCCCATATCGACCCCTTCGTTTCAGGCCTTTTTACCGCGTAGTTATTGACAATGATCTTTGTAGCCAAAAACCGCATAGCCTCCTACGCAGACTTTCTTTGGGCTCGTCAAGCAATCTTCGACGAGCCCAAAGAACGTCTGCGTAGGAGGCTAAAGGCCGCACGAGTAAAAGGAATTTTTATTATTGACTTGGCGGGAACTGATGCGAGAAAAAGAAATGAAAAACGCATTTACAGACATCTATAGACAGATACAAATATGTGGCAACACCGTATATTATTATTTACCTTTCATTTAGAAGTCTTTCTTTCAACCTCATCAATCTAAAGTATAATTTAATAACACACCATTAAAAGCGAAATTTTTGAAATACAAAATGTAAAATAGACTACCTTTTATCTTTGCATTTCGAAAATCACACACGTCAAAACGAACGCCAGGAAGCCAAACGTTAACCCTGAAAAAATTGGTTTCACAAAAAATTTGATAGCTGTTGTTAATGTTGTTTTGATTGGCTTCAGGCGAAATATTTTTTTTTATTATTTGCAAAAGTATCTTTTACGAAACGAGAAGAAAGTAACATAACATAAGGCAAATGGACACAGCAAACAAACAGGAAAGACTGATGTCAAATTTCATTTATTTAGGAAATCAATAGCAGAGATAAGCACAGGTTACGGAAAGTCCGACAAAAAAAAAAAATTTTCTAAGATGAAAACACCGATAATGATGCGAATGATTTTGGGGAAAAGTAGTCAGCGTTTGGCAGAAGTATATAACTAGGTATGCTTAAAAAAGAAGTGAGATATTTTGAACGACCTTACTTGGAGAAGCCAAGTTTTCCAAGCAATTATGTGCTATCTAGAGTCATTAAATGCAAGCAGTTACGAAATTAAGCCTGTTTTAAGCGCGATGCGATCAGAGTAAGATCATGGAGATTTGTCATGTTAATGTAATGAAAGAAAGGAACTGAATTTGCAAGAAATCACGAACATTCAAGATACGGACGAGTCGATGAAATTATGAATTGTCGGTAGTATATCTCCATTCTAGAACTTTCGAAATAACACCTTGGGTCTAAGGAGATGCCGACATTATTCAAAACAACTGATAGTACGCGATAAAACTGCGCGTATCTTAGATATGAAGCCGGAAAACATTTCACTTGAGCTGTTAAATGCGTGAATTATGACAATCGCATTGTCTTTGACGAGTTCTCCTAGCCTAGCTGTTTATTATCGGATCCTTATTTTTTTTCCGGATTTTAAGACTCGGTTTTCAGAAGAAAACATCTGCCAAAATTCTACTACTATTAGTTTTTGGAAAAGTCTCGATTGTTTTCTTTATCTGCCACTGACAGGGAAACATTAAGGAGCTAAACTTGATGAACAAGAAAGACATCAGCGTTTTGAATACCGAATTGGGTTGATGCATTTGTGTCTCCAGATACATTAAATCGTCGTATTCGTTCATTTCCAGTGGACTGATCTCCGCTTTTTGCCCACAATTTATCCCTTAACTTTGGCTTTTATCGGATAGGACTGGAGGTGTTAAAGTACAAAAAGCAAGTAATTTCGGGATAAGAAAAACACTGCCGCTTGCAAAGTCGTCTCATTGTCTTTGGCTGTCAGAGAAGCCAATGAGAGCCAGAGAAATTCTCTTGCACCTGTAAATTGGCAGGCGACCTCAATGAGCTCGTGCTAATCGTTAAAAAAGATAATACCGTATGGAAGATTTATGCAAAGACGACGCTGACAATGGTATAAGTGGGTTCTCATCCCACTACAGTGTGTACAAAACCAGCTTGAATTATCAATAGCGACTTCTACTGCATAATGTAGCGGAAACTTTAAATTTTTAATTTCCTCCATCATTATATTTTTCTTGCTTCGCTGATCTCTCTTTACCCACATCTGAAGCAAGATGCATATCGATATTAGAAATTTACGGTAGGTGCTGTATTCAGAAAGTTTCATGGCAATTAGATTATTAATTTTAAATGTAAGTGCTGTGGGTATCGAATATTAAAAGAAAACCTTTTGAAGAGCGGACCATCGAAATAAATGGTTTTCCCATTTATGAATATTCATTATACTAATATCATTTCGTCTTTCTTTTATCAACAACGACAACAGAAGGTGCTCTGATAGGCTTTCCAGTTTGCACTGAACATTATTAATGACACTCTTTCGAAGGGCCGAGGTGAAAATAGACCATTAACATCAAGAAAGAAGTCAGAGAACAGCGCAGCGAAAACTGAATGGAATGGTTACAGCTTCTGTGACTTGGTCTGTATTAATTCTTACTGTTTTCCATTCGTCTCTGATAATTTTGTTTCCTTCTTTGTTTTGATATGGTAATGAAAGTCGAAATACTGTTTTTAAAACAACCGATGCAGGCTGATGGCCTTCGACGTCGAAGTGATTCGAAACAGTTTTTCGCTAATTCGCGGCATTGTCCCATAAGTGAATAATGAGCGAAGAAATGTAGTTTACAGCCAGGTTTTGCGATTATGAAGCGAAATGTTTAAATTTGACTTTGAAAAAAACCAACAAAAAAAGACAGGCATCAAAATTTATTCTTTTAAGGTAGGATACGTAGGAGACGTATAAAAGAACTTTACAAACCTTCGAAGATAAAGGTTGTTCTTGTTCTTTTCAGGCAAAAACGAAAATATCAGTCGCTAAGCTGTTCATTTTCACCAAAACGTTTCTGCAAAGCAAGCTAAGAGGGAGAACGCAAGAACTTAACGCTTTATGAAGGAAAAGGAAACACAGATGGTAAAACAAACCTTCACAATTAGATCTACAGATGTTTAGGAGAAGATTATGACTTGGATGGCGCTGTTGTCACTCATCGAGAGAGAAAGAACACCTGTCCTCTGAAACCTTCATCGACCGCTGTCGACCTAAAAACGCTTCAAAACCTCTGAGCTTGGACATAGCAACGAATCTAAACAAATTTTTTCAACAAGCGAAGATCTAAGCAATTACGAGAGGCAATAAGCTTTATATTTAGAATAGCAGAAATGGCGTACGCGAGTGGGTACGAGAGATTGAAGTATTGACTTTTAGAGTTCGTGAAAACCATGTCGACGCAACACAACAACCTCCAACACGATCCGTTGGTTTATGTCTGCGGCGAAGCGAACTTAAACACACCTGGAGGTCCTTCGCTTAGGGACATAGTCATCAGAAATTTAGTAACTACTTGGGCAATACGAACACATCCTGTTACGGACTTTCTTGATCCGAGACAAGAGAACTTAGCTGAGCTGTTTCAAATAATTCCTCGCGCGAGTGTTTTCGTATTCATATTCAGTAAAAAATCTCTGGAAGACAGCTATTTTCTGAATCAGTACGGCCTTGCCAAATCGTACAAAATTCCCGTGGTGGGGATGCGATTGACGAATTATTTTATACGAAACTCTTTACCCGAGCAATATTACCGAACGGAAATCGTCGATAACGACGGCGAGTCAACAATTGACAACAAGCGAACGGCTGAAAAGACATCGTCGTCCCTCGCCGAACATCTGATCGCTGATTTTAAACATTCCATGGTCTACGGGCCGGATTTTCACAAATCTTGTATCGAAAGGCTCGTTCATAAAGTAACCAGAGCATGTTCACAACGCGAGAACGAAAAAGCATTTCTGCAGCGGTCGAACGAGAATGGCGGCTCCACTCTGAATAAACAGCGCCAAGATAAAGCGAACTCACCAACAAAGTGCCCGAAATGCGGATTTATTTTCACAAATGTTTCTCCACCGCCAAAACTTCAGCGAGCATCGAGCACAGGTTCTCTGCTTCGTCGTAGCGACACGTACGATCATTTGCCGTTTAGTTCTTCAAATGCGAAAACAACAGTGCCCAGGAACAGGACACCACTCCAGCCCACCACCATCCAAATTCCAATTCCACACGTTATCAAACAGCCTAAAAAAGTAGACACTCTCCGTTATGGTAATTGGACAACTAAACCGGATAACAGCAAAGTGCCACCGCAAATGGAACCAAAAATCCAGCCGAGGGCCAGCTCGGTATCATCTTCGGAAAGCGCTCGGGAGGAAACGAGGTCATCGCCACCGCCTCTGAAACCAGCTGGAATCCCTAAAGTTTTTCGACGCCAGTCCCGAGTTTCAAATGGTAGCTGGACCGAGAAACTCCGGAATAAACTTCGCCGCCAGTCGAGCTTGCCCGTCATACCGACGACCTATCTCGTAACTACTCCAGATGGGTTCGAAAAGCAGATTTCCCTCGTAAGGTATCCACCCGAGAAACAAGAGTCTTCGTCGCCTCGTGGAAGCGACGGCGCTTCGGGGTTTTCCGAAGATGAGGACCAGGAGACCATACACATATCACGTGTTCCTAGCCCAGACGCACCGAGTGGGTAATATTGAACACAAGGGGTGTCTCTTTGGGAAAAGATATTAATGTTTGCGAGTGAGCCTTGACCATGGTAAAGCCAAGCATTTCAACTGTAAAAATTCGTTTTGAGAGTAATTTCCTCTGTAATATTTTAAGCGGTTTTACGCAAGCAGTGGTGCTCAGTGATTATCTGAAAGAGGCTTAATTTGATTCAATAAATATACTTCCACGATGAGTGTTCGGCCCTCTTGACACAGTTAAAAAAAATATCAATGTTTTGATGAAAGGTCCAGCTAAACTGAAGATGGTTTAAATCGCAGTTTTGTTTTAAAAACAACAGCTAAAACTTTCAGATTGTCAGACTTAATCGTATGAAGCACAGCCTACGAGTTTACTTTAAGCTAGAGAAAAGTATCAAATCAACTTGAGAGATGGCACTTTCCGATTGAGTGTCGTACAAACAAAGCCACAGTTACTCTAAAATGGCCAATTAGGGCGAAGGAAACGAACCGCTGACAGCGCGGGAAAAAAACGCGGGTGGCCAAATTGCGTTGGCTGATAGTTTGTAATCTGATTGGTAGAGAAAGTGGCGTCAGTTTTTAATGGAATTATCAGAATTTTTAGATACTGAAAATCTTTAACATTTGAGAAAAATTATTTTCAGTTTCTTATCGATAATCACGTTAACAATCTTGTACATATTAATGACGTGTATTAAGCGTAAGTGGACCTTATCGCGAGTCTACGGGAAATGATTCCACAACTTCTCTTGCCTATTTCGATTGGCTGACGCTGAGACTTATTGCTTCTCACGGATTTTGAAAATATCGAAACCGGGCTTTTAAAATTGTACATCAAAGAGCAAACTTTTCAATTTCTATTTCACATAATCTTAAATCACGTTAAGAACTTTCATGATTTGTTTTCACTCGACGTTCCATAGGCCTAAAAACCTTAAGAGTGACCAGTATCTCATTTCTCCTAATAGAAACACTGTTGAAGCATTTCTCAACACCATGAGAATAAAGGAAATGACCACCAGTCTAAGAAGCTTTGATTGTTCAACGAATTCTCCTAGTGCCAAAGAAAATGTATGGAGAACAGTACATGCATGTAGAATATGCATTACTTTAGTGAGGCGCGAACAAGATATTTTCTTAGTGCGAATCAATGAAACACCAGCTACATCGGTTGTGGTTAGGTTTAGTCCTGACGGAAATAAATAAATCCTGAGGTTCCCTTCAATAAGGTCACAGAAGTTCGTCATAAACCAGGCGCGTAGCATGGTCATTTTTTTCAAGTACGCACAAGTATATATGATCTAGAAACCTAAGTAAACTGAGAGAAAAATACTGCGTTCTTTATTTCTTTTTTGAAATAGTTGTGTGAATACAAGCAAAGAACAAAGCGTCTTGCCCTTAATTTGAGCAAACTTGGCGCAAACACAACATTGTTTTCAAATTTTTCTGGTCACTTCAAGTACGCACGTGCGTATATGCGTAGAGGACGCTAAGCGCCTGTAAACGCCGAAACAATTCCGAGCAGCTCACACGTTACTTTTGTTTTCGGGAGTGCGGGAAACGAGTGAGACGCCCGCGCGTTGCGCGTCTCGCACGAAGTTTTTCACATATTAACATTTTAGTTGTAATCTATTTCAAGTTTCTACTAATAAATTTACTAATGCTTTGTTTCGGATCGCTTCGAATCGCTTCCACGTTATTTGAGTAATTTCTGGATTTTGCACGAGCAAGGTATTTTGGACTTCAATCGTAAATACAAATCACGCAAGATAGAACAAATTGTTGTTGTTCTTTTTTTCGAATTTATATATCGGCCATTTATAGGCGTGGCTGCTAATTC
This sequence comes from Stylophora pistillata, assembly GCF_964205215.1. NCBI lineage: Eukaryota > Metazoa > Cnidaria > Anthozoa > Scleractinia > Pocilloporidae > Stylophora > Stylophora pistillata. The sequence goes on from NC_142520.1 coordinate 36,172,302, forward strand.
TTTAGCCCCCTTGGGATCCTCTCCACAAATTGTGTGGGTGCATAACTCTTGATGCGCCGATCAATTCGAAGCTTCACCCCGGGCAACCCACAGACATTCGATTGGCGCCCGTGCCCGGAAGGGTGGAGAATTTGAACCTTGGATATATAGGGTATTTGAACCGGAAATGTCAAGTCTTTCAAGCGTACTACAGAATTGAAAGGTAACGAGCCCGCTTTCGAGTGCAAATGGCTAAGAAAGACAATCTTCACATCGAAGAATGATGCTTGCAAGGAAAAACCATAGCAGCAGCACCAAAAACTAACAGGTGACTTTGCATAATTGAATGGGGCATTTCAACCCAATTTTAGCCGCCATGAGTGAGGAGAAGGGGGGGAGGGGGTCACGAATTTGAACTAACCAATCTTCAAAATTTAAATTCCGGGGGGTAATGTTGAAGCCTCAAATTGATCAACTCATCATTCAATGACTTCATACGGCAGTAGACTATGAGAAGTCCCTTTCTGGCGAAGTCTGGTACACGAATCAATAAAAATCTAGTGACATTAAAGAGATGCTGGCGCATCGCACGAATATCTGAGAATGAGCTACGGGAAAAGTAGGGATCACAGACTAAGCCAGGGAACTGTGAAATGTTCAGCAGGCAACCGTGGACGATACTCCTACTCTTGTACGTTGGATCAGCGATGATCTGATCGGCCCAAAATAACGAATATGAAATATAAATATAGAGGCAAGACCGATACAACGTAGATAAGTAAATTTTAAGACGGAGCACTATATTTCGGCTGGCCAAACCAGCCTTCTTCAGGTGCAGTGGGAATTAACAGAGAATTGGGGTGATGCTTCATAGATAGCTGTATGATGTAACAGCGGAAATACGTAAAACTAATTTGATTGACAATGAGATAACAATAAAAATAGAAATAGTGACCAGGGAGTCGATTTCTGCGCTGCACTCTCAACACTAAAACATGATTGGCTGTACAGCTGGAAATCGGCTGTCAATAGACGGCAATGCATGTCTTATTACGGTTGATGAGCTGCAAAAATTTTTGTTGCAGTTTCCGACATTGCGCTCGCTGGTGATGTTGCTAACCAGCTTCGGTAAAGTAATTCCCCATTTCAAAAACGAGTGGGGGAGTGGGTCGAGCTCGCCGCGAAAGTTTGTCTGGGATCGTTACTCGGGACACAAATCTATAGAAAACAAAGATTTGCGTCCTGAGTAACGATCCCAGACAACCTTGCGCAGCGAACTCGACCCACTCCCCCACTCGTTTTTGAAATGGGGAATTGTCCCAATCCTTTTCACCTCAACATTAGCATTTTATATTCTCCACGCTGTTCTTATTACAGTTCCTATGTTATTGTTGAGGAGAATTTGATCAAAAATCAGAAGTTTCTTCGTCCAGTGATCATTTAATTCATTCTCATGACCTTTATACTTAATTCAAAGGTAATACCATATGGAGAAATTAGAAGTCAGTCACAGCCTTAGACACTGTCAACTCTTTCAACCTCAGAAGTGATCGTCATGTAACTTCTCCCTGTATTATTCAAACATTATCCACTAAACAAGTAACAAGAATACTCAAACTTATCAGGTAGAAGTTGTTGGTTGACCTAACACCAAATTCTTTCAAGGGAATGTATAGCAGTCAGGGATTGAAACGACCTTTTCAACTTACTAGCCAAGTGGCTGGTGACATCTTAAATGTTACAACAATTTCAGTTTGTTTACTTGTTAAACTGGCTAGTGGAAATAAAAAACTAATAGCCAAAACTGAATTTCTACTTGTCTGTGGCTAGTGGGCTACTGTTCTTGTCAAGTCCCAGTAGTAGAGGGGAGAGTTAAGCATCAAATCTTAAGAAAGGCCGTCTGTAAAAATCGAGCAGAGGTGTTGAAAACAAAAAATTGAAATTTTTTCAAACTTTGCCGGAACATAGCTATGAATGGCCTTAGTTACGGAAAAATATCAAAAATACCGAAAAAAATTATTTTGGGAGAACGGTGGCATTTTGTGTTTTGGGGGTTCGTAGCCGTGTTTTCCCGGTGAAATATTACACCTCAAGATAACGGCCAAGAAAATTTTATTTCGCCAGCAATTCGGAAACCACATAACAATTCTAAAACAAGAGATGTTTTTCAAAGGTTCTGAAGTTTTTTTTTCCAAGATTCCTTAAAAAACGATTTTTTACGAATTTTCTTATTCGGGTAAATTTTCACCCATCAAAGCATAGCTAAACTTTGGCCACTAAAATCGGCCATTGTTACATGGCTCCATAAACTGAGACAAAAACCATTGTCAAGGACAAGGTTTCTTCTTTTAGAAACTGCAATAAAATTTTTGGGCTGCTTAAACTACGAAGTTTTAGAGCGATTAAAATAAGCGTATTTGAGCTCAAGAAGCGCGTTATGTGACCAACATGACTTGTACGTCACATTAAAAAAAAAACACTATCAATACACTCGAATTCCCTCTTATATCATACAAAACCTTCGAAACAGGTCTACTTCATGTTCAATATACGTATAGTTTTCTCCTGAAGCCAAAATGTTAAGGCAATCTGGGCAATTTTCAATAGTCTAGGTATATGCAAATTAGATACAATGAAAATATATGAAGTTCATATATTTTGTACTGCGGTATTAGATACATATGATGCACGATCCTCGCAGTAGATAGCGCTATTTAAGCAATAGCGAAAATCAGACCTGAAAAAAAAAAAAAAATCAGGCCTGCTCCCAGTTGGCTTGTTAGCTCACTTGGTAGAGCGCTGCACTAGTATCGCAGAGGTCAGTGGTTCGAATCCCGTACAGGCCTGATTTTTTTCAGGTCTTATTTTCGCTATTGCTTAAATAGCGCTATCTACTGCGAGGATCGTGCATCATATGTACCTAATACCGCAGTACAAAATATATGAACTTCATATATTTTCATTGTATCTCATTTATCACTTTCACGGGTTTATTACGAATCAACTTAACGGCCTGCTCCCAGTTGGCTTGTTAGCTCAATTGGTAAAGCGCTGCACTAGTATCGCAGAGGTCAGTGGTTCGAATCCCGTACAGGCCTGATTTTTTTCAGGTCTGATTTTCGCTGTTGCTTAAATAGCGCTATCTACTGCGAGGATCGTGCATCATATGTATATGCAAATTGTTGGTTCATGTTGTCACAACGGCCATATTCGCAACTAATACCAACCCAACAATAACAAAAACTTTTTCAGAAGGAATTGCCCAGACTATAATTACACAGAATGTTACCTTAAGAAGTGGTTTCAGGTATATTTGAAGTCGGGGAAAGCCATAGAGACGACTCGAGTTATTCGTTGCAACTTGACTCAAGCCGGCATCTTTTATAAATAGCTGAATAGCTCAAATCAAATTACAGCTACATAACTTTTTTTAGGAAATCACGGTGGCGGTCAGGATGGAATTCTGATGAAAACTCATGTGACCCCACTGGAACAAGTGTAGATGTTAAAGTATAAAGCTTCTGAGACTGTTGCAGAGTCATGCCTCGATCACCTTTCCGTGAAGACTTCCCATGTGGAGCCCAATCCGATGGACAGGAGCAGTTTTTTTTTTTTTTTTTTTTAATTATTGCATAGCCATCTAGTCCCGAAGTCGTCTCTATGATCGAGGCTTTATATTTCATGACAACATATAAGGCTGACTGGCATCCTGTTGTCTTGGATTCAAGCGTTTACGTGGATTCAAGAAATAGATCTTAAAGCAAAGATAATTATCCAGGGCATTGAACCGTGTCACGATATGACCTCATCGATCTTAGTGCAAAATATGAAAGCAGGACAAAGAGGGATACAGTATTTGCCTTTGCTAAACATTCTTGTCATTTTTGATAATGAGATATTTACTTGCTCTGGCGAGAAGAAGAATAAACTACACACACTTTACACACACTTTATTTTTCTTTTCCTTACAAAATAATTTAGATTATGTTGACCCGCAGATAGCAAATTTGCTATTCGAGGCGGGTCAATCATCAACAAACATTATTTACAATATATAAAGAAAATTAAAAACTAAATAATTAGATATTGTTAAGTTATAAAAAGAAGCATAGCTGGCAAATACATCAATAGTTGTTCAATAAAGTATAGAAGCAAATACATTCGTACTGAAAGCAATCGGATCAATTTGTTTTAATTATGCAGTCCTTAAGTTTAGAGGAGATCTTTTCAACATCAAGATAAGAATCTTCATTATCTAGTATCTGACTTTGCAGATGAGCATCGTGGCATTTATATCATGTAAGATGACTTTGTATGTCTCTTTTGCACTGAGGAATGACTATGCATTTAGTTTCTCAATTAGTCTTGCAGGAACTCCAAGAACCACCAACGAGCTCGGAGTAGCTGCATGTCACCATTAGCAATTTCAAACAATAATAAGCAAGAAAGAGGGAGGCGAAGATAAACATTCTCACGCTCACGGGCTTCCTGAATGTAACGCAATTACATACCATCGATCGCACTGCAGTGGCGAGAAATGGTAGCATAGATAAGTTTTGAAAACGTTGGAGCGGGCTAAAGTGCATACTCTTGGCATTGAAACCACTTCTAAAGGTAACATTCTGTGTAATTATAGCCTGGGCAACTCCTTCTGACGTTAACAAAGTTTTTGTTATCGTTGGGTTGGTATTAGTTGTGAATATGGCTGTTGTGACAACATTTACCGCCTCCCGGTTAGTTCAATGGATGGAGCGCTGGACTGATGTGCGGGAGGTCGAGGGTTCGAGCCCCGGGCGGACCAACACTCAAGGTTTTTAAAATAATTGAGGAGAATATGCTGCCTTTTTATAACATCAAGAAATGGTTTAGGTATTCTAGTCTTCTCGGATAGGGACGAATAAATAGAGGTCCCGTCTCCCGCAGGGTTAGGGAGAGGACACGTCCCACGCACGAGATTACTGTGCGATGGATGTCCTCCCCTGGGGTGGGATGGGTGGGTTGTTGTTTTGCGTTTCATACATGAGCCTCTGGCTCGGGCAATATGGGTAACCATGCCCCACGTAAACACATTAAACTTTGATTACTATAAACCAACAATTTGCATATAGTAGACTATCGGAAATTGCCCAGATTGCCTTGACTTTTTGGCTTCAGGAGAAAACTCTTTATATTGAACATGAAGGAGACCTTTTTCGAAGGTTTTGTATGATATAAGAGGGAATTAGAGTGTTTAGATAATGTTTTTCTTAATGCCGGACGTGCGAGTCACGTTGGTCACATAACGCGCTTCTTAAGCCCAAATACGCTTATATAAATCGCTCTAAAAATTCGTAATTTAAGTAGCCCAAAAATTTTATTGCAGTTTCTAAAAGAAAAAATTAAACCTTGTTCTTGACAATGGTTATTGTCTCAGTTTATGGAGCCATGTAACAAGGGCCGATTTTAGTCGCCAAAGTTTAGCTATGTTTTGCTGGGTGAAATTTTACCTGAATTAGAAAATTCGTTAAAAAAATCGTTTTTTTTATGGATCCTGTAAAAAATACTTCAGAACCTTTGAAAAACATCTCTTGTTTTAGAATTATGTGGTGTCCGAATTGCTGGCGAAATAAAATTTTCTAGGCCGTTATCTTGAGGAGCACTATTTAACCGGGAAAAACACGGTTAAGAACCCCCAAAACACAAAATGCCACCGTTCTCCCAAAATAATTTTTTTCGGCATTTTTGATATTTTTCTGTAACCAAGGCCATTCATAGCTGTGTTCTGGCAAAGTTTGAAAAATTTCAATTTTTTTATTTTCAACACCTCTGCTCGATTTTTACAGACGACCATTCTTAAGAGTGACCCTTTACACCCTAACATCAGTGTGCATATTCTCCATACTGCTCTTTATACATTTGCTAAGGTGCTGCAAGGAGAATTTACTTATCAATCAAGAGCTTCTGTAGGTGTTGATCATTTCCACTATTCTCAAGACCCTAATGTTTGAGTCAGGGTTGCTAATGTAAGCAGAAATTGGATGCTAGTCACTCACTCGCTCTCAAACTGCCTCCTGGTTGGCCCAATTGGTAGAGTGCCAGACTGTTGTGCGGGAGGTCGAGGGTTCAAGACCTGGCCGGACCAACACTCGGGGTATTAAAATAACTGAGGAGAATGTGCTACCTTTCTATAATATCAAGAAATGGATAGATATTCTAGTCTTCACGCATAAGGACGAATAAACTGTAGGTCCCGTCTCCTGCAGGGTTAGGGGTAGGAGACGTTAATTCCCCACGCACGAGATTACTGTGTGGTGAATTTTATCACAGTTGATAAACTGTGATAAAACCGTTATTATTATTCTACAGGGTTAAAAGGTGAAGGACTATTATTGTGATTAAATTCAAGAGATGCAAAACAAAATTGGCATAACTTACATTTAATGGTTAACAAATTGGTTATATTGAATGGAAAATTACACTTTGCTTCAGAACTTTTGGCTGGATACTGTCACCATCATAACATAACAAATCAAACAAAATTATCCCATTCCATCAGCTCTGTACGCTCCATAACAAACCCCGGCAAAGAAGATTCATTAGTGTACCAAAAGCAATCTATGAAATTGCAGACTTATACCCTAAAAAAAAGTATAGGATCTTATTTATCAAGAAGCTACCATTTCATGCCCAGTTTTGGTACAAAACTCGAGGCTTATCTACAGTAGAATGACACAGCAGATGGGTGTGATCACGGGGAAACATTTTTTTAAATTCTCATCAATGATTCAGATTTGTTTTGGGCAAAGGAAATAAGAGTGGGCAGCACCTGTATCACACAAATGGAAGTTCAGATTAATATGAAAGGGACACAGTTTCAAAGGGAAGAAACTGGCTGCATGCTGAGGCAACAGCTTCACTGCTTTTCATCATTTTCATCTTCATCATCATTGTTTGAAGTCCACAGCTGTGAGAAATGAAATGAAGACCGGATTGTAATAGGATACAAACAATATTCACTAAGCCTGAGACAAATAATTTTTGTAAATGAGTGTAAATGATGAGGTGCCTTCAAATTCTGTTGTACATTCATTTTGTTGTCGAAACCATTCTGTATATAAACAAAGCTCTGCGCACATTGTTTTCAATACTTGTACTGAGATAAGCAGCTACTTCCCACTAGAATTTCACAGGTTTATTCAATTTACTGCAATCAATAAAACCTTCATACCTTACTTTTGAAAAGGGTGTTACACCAAACTTTGTAGCATCTCTTGTGCTCTTTTGGAATCAAATCTTCTACTATTGTGTTTATAACTTCCTCCATAACATTGCCAAAGTGCAAGGCGCCATTTATGAAATTCAGTACCTCTGCTAAAGTCACCTCTTGCAAGGTGATTATACTAAGATATGACATAATCCTTGACCAATCAGAGCAGGAGAATCTCTGTAATCACCTAAGCAATTATCCTAACCCTGTTTTGAACTAGGTTTACCTTCACTAGATTTGCAATTCATGACTACCTATTCACTAATCATGAGATTTCTTTACATTTCACCGGACTACAATTTAGGATTGCAGTATAATGAGTGTTAAAGTAAAAATGATCATTTCTTCACAGTTTCTTCCAAAAGGCAGTTCTTATCATTTTCCATTCTCCGACATCCACTCTCTTCTACACTGGACTTGACCCTTTCACTCCCACAAATGACCAAGACAGAATTTCTCCTTACAATATCAATACAATATCAAGCAGACAAATGATGAAAGTAAAGCAAAATATCTAATAGAAGAAGTTTAGCTCATCCAATACCAAATTATCATCGCAAGAAGTGCATGGCAGAAGTAGAAGTATAATTACTAATGAGATCGTGAGAGTGAAAGGTTCAATCCTCAGGCACTGGAAATGTTTAAGCTGGAGAGTGAACCACTCTGTTGACCCTTTACACCATAACATCAGTAAAGATGCTCTCAGTGCCGTTCTCTATACATTTCCTATGGTATCTATAGGAAATAGAGAACAGTAAAGAGAATATGCAGACTAAAAAAAAAAAATAAATAAATAAACCAAATGTACACTTACAGTTAAGTTGTCACGCAATAGTTGCATTATAAGAGTGCTGTCTTTATAGGAATCCTCTTTTAGACTGTCAAGCTCAGCAATTGAATCATCAAATGCCTAATATAAACAAATAAATTATAAAAAAAATTATTAACAAATTTATTATAAAAAAAATTCATTCTTAGCTTTGCTTTCCCTTAAATGTATCTTATAATTAGGGGTCATCCACTAGATTAGCCTTTGCTATTTGGATGATCCTAACTCGCTACCTACTTTATTGCTAGATCTTTTTCTCTTTTTTCCTTTGCTGAACTGTGTTTAGTTGCTATGTAAATTTAACCTATATAACTTGTAAAATCAAGCTGAGTTTAAATAAATAATCATCATAACCCAAATCATAATGATGTTCAGAGAAGTGCAATCCATGGTTTATACTCCTTCAAGAAACTATCTTAGTTTTTTAATTCTTAGAATTTTCTTTGTTATCATTAGCATAGATGCTGACCAATAAGCTGCACTGGCAGAGGAGCTGCATCTTGAGTTTTGGAAAAAAAAAAAACCAACAGTTTTCAAAGGAAATCAAAAGATGTCACAAGTGGAGTGTTGAGAGTGTTACTCTACATTTTTTTGGTTCATCCAATGTACACAAATCTAAACTTGTCAACATTATTGGAAACAGAAAATTGACTTCTGTTTGATCCTACTCTGGTATTGTTGAGCCAGCATTTTTTTCATTCCTGTCAGATTCTCAATGGAATTTTACAAAGAACAGGAAACCTTGAGTTCATTCATTGGGTTGTTCACAGCTGGGCACTGGACACAAGAGGCATATTTCTGCTGAAATGACTGTAAACTGCTTCGCAGCGGAATGAAGTCAAGTGACATTTAGCTAATTGGCTACCAGTTAAACCACTTAAATCCGGGTTCGAGTCCCAGCTGGGACATTGTGTTGTGTTCTTAGGGCAAGACACTTTACTCTCACAGTGGCCTCTCTACACCCAGGTATATAAATGGGTACTGGCAATTTAATGCTGGGGGTAACCCTGCGATGGACTGGCATCCCATCCAGGGGGGAGTACAAATAGTCCTGGTCGCTTCATGCTACAGAAACCAGAGTTAACCCATTGACACTTACGTGTAACACGTGCCGACGAAAAGTAAAAAATTTGGAGAAACCAAGAAGGCAAACACAATGTGCAGTAAATTTTTAAAAATCAGCGTTTCCAAAAAACAAGCTCCAGTGAAAGAGGACTAATTAAAGAACTTATTTCCAGCGAAAAAAGCGATAGGTGCATATTACGTTTTAACTCAAAAATCAAGATGAAAGATAAAAATCGCTAAATAATTGCGCATGTGTGAAACTGGGCATGTGGATCATATTTCAAAAGGGAATATGCAAATTTGTCCATGAGTGAAGAGATCTCAAGTTCCATGGAATCTATCAATAGGAAGCAAGACTAAAATGGCCAAGAAATATTTCGGGACGTCAGATTTATTCAAAACAGTTTTTGATTTGCTGTTACAAGCGAAAAACGTACAAATTTCTTACGTGTACAAAGCCCACGCGGTAAAATTCATCAAGCTTAGATCATTGTCTACTTGCCTTCATGGACAGAAATTGCGCAGCCTTATGTTGAAAATTCTGAAAAAACTTTGATTTGAGGCAAAATCTTCTATTAAACTATACTTTTTGAACACATTTTTACTCGAACATAATATTTACTGGGCCATCGAATCGTCAAATTGTCGCCAGGTCTTGCTTGGAGTCCAAAAGTTTGGTTTTCACTTTACGTCCATAATTCGCATCACCTTAGAGAAATGTAGTGTCATTGACTTGAGAGCTTATTCTGTCACCTTTAAGACCTGGATATCCATTCTTTTCCAAGCAGCGTATTCTATAGCATTGTTACTTTACATTCTGAATTCCACAAGGTCTAACTCGATTGCAAATGAACGAAAAATCCAACCTGAAAATTTTGAGGGTCGGCCGTGTGGACGCCATATTTTCAAATTTGATCATTTAGTGAAGACGCCTAGAATAATGCCCCTCTAGTACCCCCTAAACTCAACAAAATATATGCACAAACAACAGATTCTGATTGGTTTATTGATCTCCAAACTATAGAGGAAGTTTGGGGACAAAACTCTACTTAGTAGGGGAGGTAGGGGGAAAGCGTTCTCGCGCGAGGCGATCGCGAGGTTAGGGCAGTTACTGGCGGTTCAGGTGTCAATGTTTTAAGCACCCGCCTAATGGGCCACTAGGCTTGTAAACAGACTTTACCTTAACCACTCAAAGGGTCTCTTAACAAAAACAGTTTCATGCCACTTGACAGTAAGAACCACCAAACTTTCAAAAGTGACAGGGCTCGACACTAAATGTAGCCCACTAGCCACAGACTAGTAGAAATTCAGTTTTGGCTAGTGGTTTTCAATTTCCACTAGCCAGTCTGGCTAGTAAACAAATTGAAATTGACCGAACTAGTTTAAAAGTTAGTGTCGATCCCTGAGTGATGATCTCTGTGTGCCCTGGTAAATTTCTTTAAGGTTCTAGCTAGTTTTCTGATATACACTGACAAATTTCAAGTTAAAGTTGGTTGAAAGTGTTTTTGCTTCTCCATTCAAAAGACCCAGGTTACCTAAAATAATAACCCACTCAACTAATTTTACCATTTAAATTGGCTATTTTATGTGACATGGTGCAAAATCAATTAAAAGTTATCACTACCTGATTCACAATTTGCCTTAAAGTTTACCCTCTCTGTCCAATATTCAGTTTTTTGACAATCCCTAGGCCACAGACATTGTGCACCAATCAATTTCAAGCTTCAAGCCCTCCCCCTCAACAACCTAAGGGCATTTGCCCCTTGCCTGTGAATGGGGGGGGGGGGGGGGGGAGGATGGTGGAAATTTTGAAGCTTGCCTGGCTGGGGTGGACCTTCAGCACTATCCACTGTTTTAGTATACGCTAAAAATACTATTATCATGTAATTTCCGAATTGTAGGTAGTTTATTGTAAGTTAAGTCCTGTAATCCCAAGTAGCTTATCACAACTGTTGAACCCTGTAGTTCTGATTGTATACCAACCTTTTTAGCCAATTTACAAGCTTGGTCTGGTGCATTCTTAATTTCATAGTAAAATACAGAGAAGTTAAGTGCCAATCCAAGCCTGATAGGATGAGTTGAAGGTAGCTTTATCTCACTTAGTTCAAGTGCTTTCTGGTATGACTCTTCCGACTGTTTAATTATTTCTGAAAGTAAAAACAGAAAATTGTTGATTATTTTACAACTGGAAGACATCACAAATTTCACTCAAACGTTTCAATAATTAAGTACTTAGATACTCCTAGATCCCTGAAAAGGAAAGGGCCTTTTTAACTCTCCCACTTAGATTGTAAACCTCCTCTCAGGACCCGAAATTAATGCTCACGAACTTGCAAAATGCAAGTGATTTAGATAATCTGCAAGTAAGAAAAATATCCACTAGCAAATGTTGGAAAGTGAGAATTGTCCATGTCTCCTAAACATTTGGAGAAAGCTGTTTGAAAGCAGGAAGGAATGTAAGGATGATATCTGGGGCAAATAAAACAGCAGATGCTGATCTTTTTGTTCACCACTAGCCAGTGTTATTACACTGAGGCTCTGTTTCACACCTGCGCATTAGCCTGTTGTTGTTGCTCCTCGTGGTTTTGGAGTTATCGTTTTCATTACATGTGTAAAAAATAACTTCTTTCTTCAAGAGTAACAGTGCCAGTGCCTGTGAATTGCTAGTGGAAAATATCTTACCAGCCAAGCTGCAAGTGGACTAAAAAGTTAACTTCAAGCCCTGTCTCTACACTCTGGTAAAGGATGTTCAATTTTCCAAGCTGCAATTGTTTTGGCCACCAAGATGAGTGGAAAGAAATTTTAGCAATTAATTTTGCAAGGAAAGTTGCCAATTTAGAGACAAACATTCAGTGGTCACAGAGAAAGCTGTGGCATTTTTTAATGCTATAAGCATATAGTTTAAATATTATATTGTACAAGATAACGTTCTTGACTTTTTTTTTTCCTGGAAAGTAGGTAGGATAAGCTATGGTAGTTGCATTGATTGTTGCCATTTTGCAAAAAATTTCAACAACTTTTTCCCACCAATTTACCACCAGTTGCTCTGAACTCAGTAAATAGAGACCCTAAGCAAACCATGAAGGTGACTAGGACACCTAAGTACCTGGGCAGAACAATAGCTAAGGACATGAGTTTTAAACCTTTGCAGATTTCTTAGCTTTCCTCGGCAAAACAACAACATGAAATCCCCAAAAATTGCATGGTCTGAGAACATAAACCCCGACTACAAATTACTTAAGTTTCCATGTGAACATCAATGCAGCTCCCAAGTTTTACTAAAGTGTAACTAAAAGCAGAAATTCATTTTTAAATCAACATCTTCCTTGGCACTGCTGTGCTGACTGGTTAAGGGACCTAAAGAATTATGCAGGCTGAGATGTCAACTCCCTAAAAGCACAATATCAAGAGAAAGCACGTTTGTACACCTGGTGCAATAGAAAGATCTTCTCCTCTTGACCAAGGGATCTTGGGATCCATTCCTAGTGGCAGCATGTTTTCACATTTCCCTTTTTCTTCAAAAGCACGTTTTTATCTCTATTTCACCCAGAGCCTAACGAATTACTATGCAGTAAACAGTACTTAATGCAGAAGCATTTGTTGTTCCTTTTCCAGGTTTTGAAAAGGTTGAAGGTTTTTTTCATTCTAGAGTACAATCAAGTAAAATCAAAATGTTTCTCCAAGTGATTATCAAATTTCATGTTGCTAAGCTCACCAATTAATCATAATAAATGAATTACTACTGATTTAATGGTTAATATCACCAATTGATTTCTACTGATTGGTAACTCACCAAGTAGGGATACAACTCTTCCAGCAAATCAAGATTAAACGATCTAAGCCTTTGTGTAAAGAGTTCTGAATCGTTACAGATAGATGGTTTCTGTAAAAAACCTAACAAAGTAGAAAGCTGACCTTACATCGAACTGGAATGCGAACAACTTGTACGTCAGAGTTGGCGAGTTAAAAACATCAATTTCTTTAGCAATTAAGTTTGAAAGTAAGATTGATCATGGTCGTACGAGAGTCAATGAGCCAAATACTAACCCTCCTTATCAGATGAACTTTGTTGAGCAACTTCTGCTTTGTACCTCAAGTAGTCCCCTTTCATCTTCAGATAGAAAATCTGGCCTTCATAATGCTGGTCGATTTCAGGATCATCCTTGTCTTTTATGAGGAACTGTTCCAAAAGATTCTGTGGAAAGAGATTTTGGAATAAACTAAAACGCGAGTGAAAAGCTAAGAACTTTGACCCATAAAAATTGGCACCAAGAAATTACAACAACTTCCGTAAAGGTAGGAGTACTTTTAGACGCCGAAGGAAGGGTAGACTCACCAGAACATCTTCGCAGATTGTTCTTAATTCCTCCTCGATTTTCTTCCTATATTCATCCAAGACCGACTTCTTGTCCTCAGTTCCTTCATATTTCTCCTCTAAAGCTGACATAACTCTCCAAGAAGCACGCCTCGCTCCGACCACATTCTTGTAAGCGACAGAAAGTAGATTTCTCTCTTCACTTGTAAGATCTACTTTGTCACCTTTTTTACTTTCTGTTGCCTCCTTCATGAACTTTGCCATGTCATCGTATCTTTCCATTTGCTCCGCGAGCTTTGCTCTTTCTACTCTTTCGTCTGTCGCCATCGTAATTAGAGCCACAATCCGACTAAAATATGCCGGGTTTTGCCCACCTTGTAGCTAACTTACCAATATGGCTGGACGCGTAAGAGAGTGTAATGAGCGGGCGTGCTTCAACCTAGCGTATGCGGGGGGTCTTGGCATTGCCGTGGAAACTCATGACGTTTACTCATAAATTATAACTTCTATGCATAAATTATTGAAGCGGGTTTTTTATTTTTCAGAGTAAAACAAAATAGGGTTTTATGTTAACGGGAATGAATATGTCTTGGACCCGACTCGGGGCCGTTAGGTGAGGGTTAAAATGCCTCTGAGATGGACCAAAACAAATTTACGCCTGATGAAATAAACTCTTCTTTTTATTTCCTCTGAGGATCAACTTGTTACTTACCCACAGACCGAATATGATTTGATTCATTTATAATTCATCTACATAAATCATGATGGAGTTAGGCTCGAAATTTTCTTTGAAAGGAACGATATAAGAAAAACGATATTGTGAAGGAATTCACGTTGATTATCCCCCCATTTTTTTTTTTCTCTCGAATATATCTTATATCTTGTCCTTCAGGAAGGACTCTTACGGAGACAAGATATCCTCGTCACGATGGGGAGGGGACGGAAAGTAGGGGGAGAAAGAGAAAGGGGGAGAGGGGGGCAGAGAGGGAGGAAACTGCCCCCCTCTCCCTGTACACACTCCTCCGTCTCCCCTCTCGGACATATTTCTCTGTTCCCTTCCCACACGGACACAAAGCAATTTTACGAAAGCAAAGCAATTTATTTGACTAGTCGTCTTCTAGCACAGTCTTTATGGCGAAGCATGGTCGCTCATCGCACATCAGTCTTTTTTACTTCCCATCCACTGATGGGTATCCAAGCTGGGCTCGATTATACCAGACGCTACCTGCGCTCCTCCCCTCGAACCCACTCTCTCTCTTCTCGGGGAGGACCAAAGATCGAAGACGAGAGAGCGGCGGTAATCGAGCTTATGTGCATCCTAAACCCAACTTATCCTTCAGTAGCCCTCTTTTCCTCTCCACATTTAGCAGAAACAAATTTCAGACATTCACCCAGTAAGTTCGAGAACCGGAAACTTCGATCTCGACTTCCTCCACTCTTGACCCCTCGGAAAATTAGAATTTTGCGCGCGCTACAGTATCTATTGATTGCGCATGCCAAAATTAAGAGGCCGAAAAGACCCTGAGACCGGTCAGGTCAGAAACCGATTAAGCGATCAGGTAGTATCACATCGGTAAGTGAAGCAGTCTGACTTTCTATTGGGCAGTAAGAAATTTATTTATTCAATCAGAATTAGTCGAGGCTTGACTTTTCAGGCTTCATAAGCGTACTTCTTCCGAAGCTTAGATCTGGAGAAAAATTCCAATGGCATTTTAATGGACTCCATAACATAGTTCCATGTGCCTGTACATGTGCATGAAGGGATAGGCATTGTTGCAGGGGTGAAGTTATTCATTAATTAATGTAATCGGCAGGTTTCCCCAGGGGAGGATCCTAGATTCTGGCTGTATTTAACAGATTTTCAATGTAGTTTTCCATTGCACATTGAAATCAAAATTTGTATGGAGTGGATAGAACTGAACACGGGGGATGCAAGTAATTTGTTGCCAATTCTTTAATCAGTGATCAATTTTTGTTAGAAGAGTTGATTTTTTTTTTTCAGAAAAACGTTTCTTAACATTTTGGAAGCTGACTAGATTTAATCTCTGAAGATTAGCCCCCAGCATTTTATTTTGTTTCCCTGACAGTTTTCCAGTTGTAGTCATGCTAATGTTTGGAGACTAGTGGTGATGTGCAATTTGATTGTTGTACCCCCAAATAACCCCAAAGTGCTCAAACCGGAATCTCTCATTCCAGGGTTTGGGGAGCATGGTATCTTCCATCATTAGTTATCACTTGAAGCCTAGAAATTAATTAAAAATTATTCCATGAGCGCGCATTGGATATGAGATGATAGATAGCCAACGAGGCGCTACGCGCCTCATTGGCTATAATCATCTCATATCCAACAAGCACGAGTGGAATAATTGTTTTATTAAAAGAAAACCCCCAAGATATTAGACAAATCTTCTCGACTTTATTTTGTAAGAAGAAAGCAGATCTTGCAATGTACAGATCTTAGATTATGGTATATTGGCTCATATACCATAATGGCTAAGCCAATAAAAAGTCTTGAATTGCATTATCCAATGATCCAGTTTTTAATAATTTTCACTTTTCATCCCTTATTTGGTAGGACTCTTATGATCATCCAATGTCATCGTCATCATCTCAGCTTGTGCAATATGTTGTGGTTAGAGGTGATCTCCTAAGGTTGCTGTCATGGCCGATGGGAGCTGTAATAGCACAAGCCTGTCATGCAAGCACAGCAGCTCTTTGGATGTATCGTGATGATTCTAACACACTCCAGTACACCAGTGACCTGGATAATATGCACAAGGTTGTGTTAGAGGTAAGCTTTACACCCTAACATCAGTATGTATAATCTCCATACTGTTCTCTATACATTTCCAAAGGTGCTGATAAGGAGAATTTGTTTAATAATCAAGGGCATCTTTAAGTGGTGATCATTTCTTTTAATCTCATGACCATAATATGGGGTAATTGGGGTAATAAATAAGGTGTAATTTAAGCATAGACACAAAAATCCCAAAAGTGGCGTGAAAATCTGTCCAAAAATTACCTAAAAAAATGTCTCAATCTCATTTTTTGTATATTATCCGCTAAAGTTAATGACATGATTTGTATAAAAATTGAGATTCCTGTGGTGAAATTGCTTAGAAGCACCTTCGAACAGATTCAAATTGACAATCTATTTACTGCACAGTGTAAGTGGTTGGTTAGCTTGGTCTCCTTACATATTTCTCTTTTAAACAAGTGATAACAACAATAAACACTGAGGCCTTACAGTCATGCTAAGCGGGCATGCTGGAAACACTACTTATGCCCTAAACTGTTGACTGGTAATAATGATAATAATATTAATAATAATAATAATAATAATAATAATAATATAATATTTGTTAATTGAAGCTCCCCTATAACGGCTTTTCAGCCACAATGTAGACTAAGTGCTTGAAAATCCCCACTGGCAGGAGGTAGACCACTGGGCTATTTACACAGTGCAGCGAAGGAGTTGAACCAGGGGCAATCGAGAACAAATCCAGTGGGTGGCAGGGTGGAGGACTTGAACCCAGGACACCAGATTACTAGTCCAGCACCCTAACCACTCAGCCACGCCGCCTCCGTCAATATTACTTCATATGGAAGAAGCTGGTTTGGAAATAAACAGGCTAATGGAAGAACTTCAAAGATCCTGAAGCTTCTGCAGACCACATCATGAATTTGATTTTATCTCATTGGCTATATTTTCTAAACATTTTTGTCTAAAATTCGTAATATGTTCTCAAAATCTTCCAAATTTCCAAAAAAATCCTGTCTAAGTCTAAAAGTTCTTTAAAAAAACTGTGGATTTTTGTGTCTAGCTTTAGAGAAGAAGAGTTGAAAATTAAATGCACTGCTCCTCTTCTACTTGAACAGAAAACCCCAAAAATTATTTCCTACATGAAATTTCAGTCATCTCAATCCACAAAAATTTGTTTCCACAAGCCGCAAAAAAACCCCACCAATCCATTGAATGAAACTCCCTCAAAAGTCTCATGCTACATGGTATTAATCTTAGAAGTTCTGATATAAAAGTGGACAACTAACTTTACCGACAGATCAAAACAGACCAATCACAACCAATTTATGCCACTTGAATCCTACAGCCAATAACATTGCAGCAAAACTGACCAATCATTGTACGTGAACTGGACTAAGAACATTATACTGACAGCATCTATTCACTTGACTCTGATGATGACTTCTGCACAGGTTGTCCAAATGTCAGTCACCACCACCGACAACAGTCCTTCTCAGGACTGCGCTCACCTGGACGATTGCACTACACTTTCACACATGACTGTATCAAATTTCATGTAAAAACCATTGCTTTGAATGTAAATGAAAGATTCTTTTTTTTCTCACTCAGGCCCCCAGTCAAAATGAACTCAAGAAATTGTCAGAGAATTTATCAGCCAATGAAATAGATTACAAACTGTGGATTGAACAACCAGAGAACTTTCCTACGTGTCTTGCAACCAAACCTTATCCGAAACAACAAATACAAAGTTATTTTAAAAAGTTTAAATTGTTTAAATAAACTAAAATATTTATGTGGTCATCTGGGGAAGCTTTGTAAAGATTCACTTCTAAGTGGTTATGAAATTGTCAGACATAACCAACCCTGTCACTCCCAAGATCTGATTGTTAATTCTCTCCTCTCACTGCTAAATATTTGTAAATTAGTTACAAGAATTTGGGTTTGGATCAAGAAAACAACTTCTATCTGATACGTCTGAGTATGCTCATTACCTGTTTGCTGAAAAATATATAGATTTAATAGGGAGAAGTTACATGTTAATCATCTCAGGGAGTTAAAGGGTTCGAGTAGAGGTTGTATATCTTCTTGTGATATTATCCTTTATCCTGTTGCAATAATCTTGATTTTGTTATTATGACACTCTGTCTGATTGAGCTTTGTTCAAACCTGATCCACTGGTAAGATTTAAGTTGGTATTCTTGGCTTGGTGCAACAGAAATGTAGCAGTCTACAGTATGGATAAAGCTGCCACCCATACCCTTGTTATGCAGGCGGGGTGGCCTCATGATTGGTGCGCCCGACTCCGGATCGAGTGGTCCGGGTTCAAGCCCCATCTGGGGACATTATATTGTTCTTAGGCAAGACACTTTACTCTCACAGTGCCTCTCTACACCCAGGTGTTTAAATGGGTAGCGGCAAATTTAATGCTAGGGGGTAACCCTGCGATGGACTAGCATCCCATCCAGGGGGGAGTAGAAATACTCCTAGTCACTTCATGCTACAGAAACTGGAGTTAAGCATCGGCCTGATGGGCCACTGGCTCGTAAACAGACTTTACCTTTTTTTACATACCCTGGTTAAATTAATTTTGGTACCCTTGGCTTGGCTCAACAGAACTGTAGCATCAATTCCAAAATGAATAGTTGACAGAAGGACCATTTTGTCTCTAGGGAGGAGGGCGGCAAATTTTCTGAGCTTGTATTTTATTTTTGTGGCTTTCTTCCTCTTCTTTGCATACCTGGCCAGCCATCTTTGGAATACTTTACCATGCAATGCTAGAATTACTGGTAATGTGAGTACTTTTAGAAGTATAATGAACAAACTAAACCTTGTACGGTTTATTTATTGCTAAGCACCATAATAGGAATTTGTTATTGTGCCCTGCACATGATTATTTATAGTCTTTTATACTTATGTAATTTTCATTATTTTCAGTATTTTGTAATTGCATGGATGCAGTGCAAATGAGTATGCTAAATGCTCCCAGGTGTGATGTGGATTAATAAAATATCTTATCTTATCTCTTCCTAAAGCTCAATTCACCCAGTTTTTGGCTGTGATTTTTTTTGGAAGACACTATTTGGGTGGCTTTCTAAAAAACCACCACCATTAAAAAAGCAGTCTTTCCTAAAGCTACAGAAGTCAGTGACAAAAAAAATTGTTAGATAGACGGAGCTTTCCAACTGCGAAAACAAACTTGTTATTGGACATATCCATGAATTTTCTCAAATGGGCACCTCAACCCCATCATAAAATTTTTACTGCATAGTGAAGTGATTTGAATTACATTTTTCTTGTTCTTCAAAATAATTTGGGTTTTTTTGGACAAGAATCATTGATGGTAAATTGTCATAAATTTTGTCGCCCGTGCCTTAGCTAGGCCTTGTTGGACAGATTACATAATAAGATCACGTCGACTTATGCCAGAAATATTTTGGAGCAGGAAGCTAGAAGCGTTGTTACGTGACGAGACAACAAAGGATGCTGGGGAGGCATCATGGCGGAAGATGAGAAACCCGCCATAGTAAAGAGAGTGAAGAAAGAGGAAGGCAGTAAAAAAGAAATTAACCTCACCGATGAACTTTTGGTGAGCTTACCGGTGAAGGATTTAAATACTATTCTGCGAGGTTTCACTGACGATGAGATTTATCGCATCAAACAGCGAAGGAGAACATTGAAGAATCGGGGTTACGCTCAAAATAGTCGGACCAAGCGCGTGCGCCAGAAGGAAGATCTCGAAGTCGAAAGACAACAACTCCGCGAAGACTTAGAGCAACTTGCCAAAGAGAACGATAGCTTGAAGAGAGAACGTGACGAAGCGAGGAAAAAATACGATTCGTTACAAAAATTATTGACTAACAGGACGAAAACTGTGGGTCTGCAATTGATTGATGGGGTTGGCCACGAGTCTTCGTCAACTGGCGACCACGAGATCCAAATCGACGTGGTGGGAGACGAAGAAGAAAAAAGTAACTTTAAAGATTCACAAGATTCCGATCTTTCCGACGATTATCGATCGAGGTCAAGGAAGTCTTCGTTTCGATCGTCAGACGAAGGAGAAGAATCTCGATGAATGAACTCGAATATTATCAAGTAAGACACAGTGTACGAACATTTACGGTCTTTGTTTACAAACGACAAGATATAGAATGCAGACAATACAAATCCCGAGTAAAAACCCTAGTCATATTTCTGATCGTAGTAAAATTCTCCATATCTTTACGAAAGACCCTTATTTCGATAGAAATGCAATATTTTGGTAATACAGTGTGTTCTAAGACGTTTCTGTGTAATGTTCGTAGATGTGTAAATATCCGCTGTAATCACGTATACAAATGTATGTAAAGTCCTGGTGTACAAACAGGTAAAATTCCTCAAAATATTTTTAACATTTCATTCCGCGTTAAAAACGGTTAAACTTTCGATTTCATATCTCGTCTTGTTTGCCTAAATGTCTAATCGCCGTAGGAAAAGTTTCTTGTACATATATTTTTATCTTTTACAAAGGTGAGTGGTTGCAGTTTCTAGACTGTACTACAAATTGTAGTCTTCATTGAATCAATGAACTTTGAATGAATCTCAACGTGAAAAAAATATCTAGGCCTTCGAATGCATTTCTGTTTCTCTTTAGATCGAATTTAACTTGTTCCTGTTAGATTCTGCTCTATGAATGAATATATCACCATTATTTTCAATATTGGTCATGCTGACAATGCAGTTTTTAATTTATGGGTGTGGTCCTTTTATACATTTTAATTAAAAAAAACTGAAATGCATTTTGATTATTTCCATTGAAATCGGTGAAGGTTTCACAACTTCAACTTGTATAAAAGAGAAACAAAGCTGATAGAACCTTTTGTTTTAATGATGATTACCAAATTGAATTTAACTATTTGGATTATTACAGCTGACATTTTCACAACCAAACAGTGAATTCCAAACAGGGGTCAGTGTTTGCCCTTCATTCAAACTCATTGAAATTTAATTCAATTCAGTTATTTGAAACTTTTCACAATTCAATTTCAGCAAAACAGTGAACCCTTTAACCCTAAAATATCAGTATGTATATTCTCTGTACCGTTCTTTACACATTTCTTAAGATGCTGACAAGGAGAATTTAACAATCAAGAGCTTCTTTAGTTGTTGATCATTTCCTTTATTCTCGTGACCTTACTGTTTGATTCAGGGGTGATATTGTAAGGAGAAATTAGATATTAGTCAATCTTGGAGGTCAGAGTTAATTGAGTTTGGATTATCACAGCAAGAACCTTTATTATTATTCTTATTATTATTATTATTATCATCATCATCATCATCATCATCATCTCTTTTGTCACAGTCTTTTCTGGTGTTCTTTTTGTGCATCAGCCGGGAGCAAACCATACACCTGGAGCATCAGTAACTTTAGTCAATCATGCTGTTCATACACTGAGCACCTTTCTAAGGGTTTGCGCCGATCTCAGCATGCAGATCTTATTATTATTATTATTATTATTATTATTATTATTATTATAATTTATTTAACAATTTCCCTAAGGCAGGTAAATTTACAAGGACAAGGTTGTTTTTTACTAGGTAACCTACCTTTCCTTATCCCCTACTCCAATTTCAGTACAGGCCACACCACAACACTGGGAGCTACATTCCCTACTCTTTGTGATAAGTGTGTGGGTTCTTTAACTTTTCCTGCTAACCAGTAGAGGGAAGATGCAGGGGACAGGGCCTACGGTTTTTTTGTCCTTTTCTGAGAAGACTTAGATTGTCTATCAATTTCTTGATATAATAGAAAGGTAGCACATTCTCCTCAGTTATTTTAAGACCCCAAGTGTTGGTCCAGTTTGGGGCTCAAACCCTCGACCTCCTGCAAGGCAGTCCGGCGCTCTACCACTTAAGCTAACCAGGCAGCAGTTATGATTTGATATCAACCTCCTCTTTCCTCCCCCACATACATCTTTCATGGAGACAATTAAAACAGGGATAAAAAAAATCAACAAATCAAAATACTCACAATATGTTTTCACCCTCAAATCCATACTCCATATCCCTAAGCTGCCAAACTGGAAGATTTTGAGTTTTCTAGGGGAGAGAATTAATGGTCAGAACTTGAAAGGCAATGGGTTTATCGATTCTCTGGGGAATGCTAGACTATATTGTTCTGATGCTGGAACAGTTCCAACTGAATTTGGCACAGCTATCACCATCATCGAAAAATATTTCACCAACTTCTCACAAATCTGAGAGCATGAATATCTTCTGCAAATAAGATATCAGGGTCCAGTTGTTCGAAGGCTGATTAGCACTAATCGAGGGTTAAATTTTGATTCAGGTCTCCTTATTTCTCTATTCAAGAACCTTTATGAGATAATTTTCCTCTTCTTTTTAGAGCATCCGATCATCAAATTGTAGACACAAAATAATTAAACTGAACTTTCTCCTAAAGCTTCCAGATCTGAAATCAAATTTCACGCCAACCCTGGGTTAACTTAACTCAGCTTTGAACAACCCAGCCCTGGAGACTTGTGTGACCTGATTGCAAAATCGCAGCAGTAGAGGTCAAATATTGCAAAGTTGTTAACATCAGAGAGTTTCTCCCAGTTTTCATAGTAGAGGACAAGTATCACTGTTCAGAGGGAGGTGCAGTAACCTCACGGTCAGTGTACTTGACTCCAGATCAGGTGGTCTGGGTTCCAGCCCTGGCTGGGGACTGCATTGTGTTTTTGGGCAAGATACTTTCCTCTCACAGTGCCTTTCTTCACGCAGGTGTTTAAATGGGCACCAGCAAATTTAATGCTGGGGGTAACCTAGCAATAAGCTAGCATCCCATCCAGGGGAGGAGTAGAAGTACTTCTAGTCACTTTGTTTGTTAACGACTTCACCGGGTGTGACTAGACCCAGAAGGGTTAGTGCAAACAAAACACAAGGTCCATGCGAAGCACCACCCCTCCCCCCAATTCACCCCCAGTAAACCCACCCATCCCACCCCAGGGGAAGACATCCATCACACAGTAATCTCGTGCGTGGGAAATTAACATCTCCTGCCCTTAACCCTACAGGAGACGGGACCTCCAGTTATTCGTCTCTATCCGAGAAGACTAGAATATCTAACCATTTCTTAATGTTATAGAAAGGTAGCAAATTCTTCTCACTTATTTTAAGACCCTGAGTGTTGGTCCAGCCGGGGCTCAAACTCTCGACCTCCCGCACAACAGTCCTGCGCTCTATCCATTGAGCTAACCGGGAGGTCGTGCTATGGAAGCTGAAGTTAAGCACATTTGGACAAGTTTTTTTCCAATCATTGTTCAGAGAATGAGCCTGCTCTCCTGCCACAAAGAGCTCCTACTCAGGGGGTTGAAAAGCTAAATCCAAGAAAACAGAGGAAATTGAGGCTAAATTTGAGACCAGACTTGATTACAAGCTGCTATCAGACCTTCAGGCACAGTGAAAGCAAAGTGTCTTTCTAAAGTGTGAGGAGCAATCCTGAACTGTTAGGCCATTGTGTAGTCCTGTGATGGATTCCAACCTCTCCGCAATTAGACGTGTCATTTTTTTTTTTTTAGGTAGGATGCCTATGGCAGACCACATTCAAAATTTGCTTAAGTGTCATTGAGGTCAGATATAGAAATTAACCATATGCTTGTACTTCTCACTGAAGTTGACCCTTATTAACTAGAGTTACTACTTGGATGGGTGACTTCACATAATATCCCAAATTTTCAACTAGCAATAGTTGATGTGGGTGAAGCATTGCCTGATAGAAAGTGAGAGCCAATAGTCCAACATTTCAGTATAAATCTGCAAGTAGTGCAAAACTAAAAATGGTGTTTCTTGGACAGTACAATTATGTCACGCTTCATATGCTACTCTTTTTATTTAATAACTATGTGCTCCTTCTGTGTTTCCTTCCTATTTAACCCATTCACTCCCAAGATCTGATTGTTAATTCTCCCCTCTAGCTGCTACACATTTCCTTCTAAATTAGTCATGAGAATTTGGTGTTGATCAACCCATCAACTTCTCCCTAAATTTAAATTAGCCCTTCTGGCCTCGTTCTCCAGTACAAAATTCAAAAGAATACATTATCTCAAGCGAGGCCAGAAGGGCTAATTTAAATTTAAACAAAAGAATATTAATCTGGCAGCCATTCATGAAAGTGGTCTATACGTTTGAGTATTCTCAAACATAAACAAAATAACAAAGTTGGGATATTAAGGGGGTAAACAAAATAAATTAGAGATGAGGTGGTGGTAAACAATCACAACGACAAAAGAAAAACAGACGCACTCTTTTATTATAAATTACAAGTCAAATATAATGAAGTAATTTATGACCTTCCCTGCACATGAACCTAGTTTAGCTACAAAATATACATTTGCTGTGGCTACTCAAGAAAATTATCAAACTAAAGGCAGGTTGAACTCTGCATAATTTCAACTGAATTACACTCAAGAAGGGTACAAGTTACACAAACTGTTTAGGAACTATAAAATCCATAGGGTTAATAAAAAGAGTGCTATCATCCCAATGCTCTTAAACTGTTTGTTTTTTTCTGTAAAGACGGCACATTTAGAGTCAACTTTACTTTTCTTCACACCACTCATTTTCTTTGCGAACCTGTCATGAAAAATGAAGGTGAGATATGTTAGATATGGTTACTCTACTGGCCAGAAAGAGCAGATTAAATTTTTGGTTTGCTGATTCATCCAAGATTGAGATTGTGACATTCATAAGATAAAGATACCACAAACTGCACATAATGAACTGGTTTTTGAGATACAATCTGCACTATTAATCCTTAGTTTTGCATTAAAAAATATCCCTTTGCCATTGTAAAGTTGCAGAGACCTTTCACAAAATTCTTTCTACTCCCCTTGATATTCACAAATGCAATACTTACAATAGTCCATACACGTGTGTGTCATACGATGGATGGCTCAAACCATGCCATTTGTTTGTTTTATTTTGGACTATTTCCTTGCATAATTTTTGCGTGCTTTTTTAAGATATAGTTGCTTATTTGTTTGTGAGCTTGTCTCTTTGGCTGTTCCTCAGCCTGCCAATCAAGCCATTTATTCATTTTGGAACATAATGAACTGAACACAGGGGTCTGATGATGATGTCAGCTCAAAAGTTAAAACATCAGTCATCATCCTCGACAGCAACAGTCTCATTCAGATGGTCACACCAGGCCGCCATGTTCAAAGGTTGGATGACGCCATCAACTGAATAAATCTCTATGCAGTACATTTAGCGCAGTACATTATGCCATTCCTTATACATTAGATAGCGATTTATCCCTTGTATAGTGTTACCCACCCCCTTTGAACAACTGGGCTCAGATGATTAACTGTAAATTCAGGATTCAAACCATCAAAATAATTTTTTTCTTTCTTTGCTCATTCATCCATAAAATATTTGTTTGCTTGCAATTTTTCTAAAGGGGAAGATATAAAATCCAACCTGTTCTTCTTCTTCTGGAGTGAAGTCGTTCTTAATGTTAAATGTCTTTCTGATTTCCTCAGGAGTTTTACCTGATAGGAAAAAAAAACAGAAGGCAATGACCCAAGTGGTAAGTTGCATTAAAGCCACTTTCAAGCTTTGCCCTTTCACTCCAAGCAATGACATATAAACAATTTCTCCTAACAATTTCCATACGTGTTTCAACATAAAGGTTGTTAGAATGACTACAATTCTCCACAACTCAAGAAATAAATCATAGTCTTCCAATCAAAACTAAAAGAGTCATGGTTGAAATTTACAGAAGGAGCATGCAATTTTGTCAATAACATTTCCAGGTCTACACAAACAATGTTCACTTTGCCAGGGGTTAATAAAATGCCAATAAGAAAAAAAAAAAAAAAAACATCTTAATCACATTTCAACAAAAAAGTGTTAGATCTACTTTACCTTTGATCATGTTTGCTACAGTTTTGCATGTGACATCTAGAAGACCTTTGATATCGAGGTAGTTTGCAGCCTGCAATGGGAAACATACATTCTAAATCACTACAGTCAAAGTTAATAAGAACACCATACACACCTCATATGTTTTTTTGGAATTTTTATGACCAATAAAAGTGAACTGAGGGCTACATACTACTGCCGCGTAAGTACTGTTAGTACTTACAATTTAGTAAGGTATGCTCAATGAAAAAGAAACTGATAATTCTTGCTCAGTTTATTTTAACCACAGAAACAGAATTCACTGTGATGTAGAAAAAGATGTTTATGGTGGTGATTCAAAACAAATTTTATTTCTTGTATCCAGTTGGCTTCTTCTTCTTCTTCTTTTCCAACATGACATAACCAACCAGGTCTCTAACATGCTAACCATAATAGTAACCAGTTCCTTTAGGTAGCATTGGAGATCAGAGAATTTTTTGGCTATGACCCAGAAATCTGTTTTCACAATCTGTTGTGAAGAATATCCCCATTTCTCAGCACTACTTTGCCCGGGGTTTTAATAAAAGCCACTTACTAGGGTTTACTGCTGCCTGTAAACACGGTTCATACCCTTTTTCAGCCACAAATTTCAAGAACCTTTTCTAGGACTTTTCCTGGACTTAGATTGATTTTTCCAGGACTCCAAATTTGAAATTACACCCTTAAATTCCCCAGATCTCAAATCAATTCTCCTTAGAGTCTAAAGCTTACTTCTTGGGCATTATGCATATCTGTGAGCTGTCTGTGTGTTTGATGAAGAGCTGCCTGTTAAGCACTTTATCCTTTGCTACTGTTTTCCGTGCAATAATATAAATCGTTTTCTCAATACTGCAGATCAAGATCCTCCAAAAATTCTTCAAGTGACGTGATCCTTGATATTGGATCCTCAATACTGAATAGTTGAACCTCAAATCTTGATCCTCGATTCTAGATAGTTCCAACTACTGAGGATTGAGTATCAAGTCATGACTGTCAACTTACTTCTGAGCAATACTGATTTTACCAATGAATGTTGACTCTTACATATATACTACAATTGCGCTACTCCATCCCCCCACCCTATCACTTAAATATAAGTTCATGTAGGAATCAAACTCGCCAGAATGAGCTCAAAAAGTGTTCCCTGGTCAACTTTGAGGAACTCCTGATCCCAAGGATCAATGTCATCTGTTCTCTTTTCTTTGTTTTCGTCATCGTCTGGGGGGGGTGGGTCATCTTTGTGATGTGTAGCCCACTGGATAACCTTCAAAATGACAAAAACTACTATTATAATTAACCTATTCACTTCCAAAATCTCATTAACTATGCTTACTGTCTACCATACAATCCTTACGATTTTTAGTTCGAACAATAGGGACCTTAAGCAGTGAGGACAGCAATACCCTGGAAGACGTTAATTAAAAAATGAATTTCTAATTTAATTAGAATTTCCAAAATGGCTGCATGCATTCACCCTCTCACATGGTGCCACACCTGAAACTCAACCTAATGTATAAAAGTAGCATTGAGTTCCAAATGGAAATTAAAATAATTTGCCGTTGCAGTTTCGGTTTGCAGACGATGCAAATTTTGGTGATTTCTCGTTGTTTTGCAAAGGATGGCTACGAAATGTACTAAGTTTTGAAACACATGTGCTGAGCTATTGTTCTACCAATCAGATCTTTTGTTTTTCCACGTCCCCATTGCTATCGCTGTCATAGTTTACTTAAGGTTACCGTGCACCTTCAGGGGTGTCTTGCATGCAAGCGATGTAGCGTATCCGGTTTAAACTTTAGATATCTAAACCCCTATATCAAATTAAAGCTTATAGGATTAGCTATCAGACTATACCAAAAATTTCGAAAAAAAATTAATTGTCAAATTTTTCACGACTTCTAAATGCGAGCGCCGAATAACCTTTTGAACGTTACATGTTAAAGCAAAGTTTGTTTTTTGCTTATTTAATGTGTTCCTCCATTTCCGGGGCCAAAGCGCTAAAAAAACGTGTCTGCGATTTGCCATATTCAATTTCAGTGAAAAGTTACAGAACATTTTTGAAATAAGATTAAAAAAATGTGGAGTGATCGTACAAAAATCGCTCTTGGAAAAAAAGTATCTAGAAATAAAAAATTCGGAGACTAGTTTTTGTTGTTTATGTGTAAAACTAGTTACTGTCAACATTTGAGAGCAATCAAACAAATTCCCTTGACTTGCAGCTCTTAAAAGGTGATTCAGGTGCTCGCATTTAGAAGTCGTGAAAAATTCAACAATTCATTTCTTTCAAAATTTTTGGTTTAGTCTGATAGCCAGTCCTATAAACTTTAATTTGATATAGGGGTTTAGATATCTACAGTTTAAACCGTACACGAGACACCCCTGAAGGTGCAAGGTAACCTTGAGACCCCTAGTTTGGTGTGGGATGAACTAACAATCCCTTAAATGATATTTTTCTTTATCACAAATAGAAATTCTGTCTTGATCACTCATGGGAGTTAAAGGATTATTTACTGGCAAAGACCATGATAATCTGAGTGCAAGACAAGCATTCTACATGTAATTATTAAACAATTTTGCTACACTGTCAGATTTACCTTCCTGAGGATGGCAGCATTTACGTTAGGAAGAGGGACAGGTTCATCATCATCTTCATCCATGCCAAGATCTGTGATGGAAATTAATATTATATTAAACCTTAACACTCTAACACCAGTATGCATATTCTCCATACTGTCCTCTATACAAATCCTAACTAAAGATACTGGCAAGGAGAATTTGCTTTACAATAAAGAGCTTTATTACATCCATTTTGAAATCACTGGTGTTCCCTGTAATCTGATTGGCTCTAATTGGTGTGATTTATTCACGAATCGCACCATTTTTTGCTCTAAATCGCATTTTATGCTTGACTGAGTTTTTGACACATGATGTCAAAGTCTTTCTGTTTTGCATACAAAATAAGATGTAAAAGCATTTCCGGTTCCGCTATTTATTTAAAAACCGGCTCAGTACTGCATCAGTAAAATATTTGAATTGACCAAGTCCTGTATTTGGGCGATTTCAAAATGGATGTAACAAAGTGGTAATTGAACCTTGTGTCGTGCAATTTTGGTCTGAAATCATACTTGTAATTTCAAATTGAATTCGCGCTGTGTGCTCATTTGCTTTTGAAATCACATATATGATTTCAGCCCAAATTGCACTCCACTCAGTTCAATTACCATTATTTATATGGAAGTGTTCCTTGCATTGATAAACCCTACCTATAGATCTAGTAAGTGGAAATAAGACCTGAAATTTCAAAAATTTAGGCCCATATGGGATTTGAACTCATGAATTCTGTGATACCAGTGTAAGGAGGAACACTTCAATACATTTCATGAAACTGCAGTACACATAAAATTATATAATTTTCATATATTAAAAATTCTTTGATTTATATCACTTTGACAGGTTTGATACGAACCAACATAATGGCCAGCTCCCAGTTGGCTTGCTAGCTCAGTTGGTAGAGCACTGCATTGGTATTGCAAAGGTCATGGGTTCAAATTCTGTATGGGCCTGAATTTTTTTTCAGGCCTTACTTCTGCCTACTAGATAAGTTAAGTTTATTACTGTGAGGAATGCTTTCATACATTTCATGAAACCGCAGCACACATATATGATTTTTATATATTTAGAATTAATTGAATTAAGAGCTTCTTCAGTTAGTGATCAATTTCATCAATGCTTGTGACCTTTAGTTTAATACAGTAGAGATATTATGGAGCTTTCCAGAAATCAGATTTAAAAAAAAAAAATAAACAAAGGGGGTAAGTTACTAATAAAAGAGATTTTGGTGCTGCATAAGTGGTAGGTACCACAACATAAATATAGTCCTTAGTGCAGTTTGTGTACTTCACTAAGAACATGGAGTGGACTAAGAACATTCTACTGACAAAAGCTATTCACTTCACTCTGATGATGACTTCCACACAGGTTGTTGAAACGTCAGTCAACACCACCAACAACAGTCCTTCTCAGGACTACACTCACCCGGATGATCACACTACACTTTCACAAGTTACCTTCGGGCTCAAACCATTTACTGCTTTATCAACTGAATCGATAAAGAAAATTGGCCACCCTGATGAGTTTCTAAAGTTGACCTTTTAAGTATTAGCCCTTTATCAGAGCAAATAGAGAAATTTTGAGTCGTACTGTACATGGTTTCTATACAGAAAGATAGAGATGTGCTAATGGTGGGAACATGGTAATATGAAAAATACAAGTTAGAATAAATTGGTTGAATAAAAAGCATTGGCTAATACTGTTGGGATTAAGAGCATCAATTTGAAAGATGATTTTTTGTTCTGGAATTGTGCAGCTTTCCAGACTGCCTAGATGTAGGGAAAGGTGAAACAGTGCTGTATGTTGCTTGGAATGCTAAAAAAGTATTAAGCGTGATGATTAACATCATGGTGGTCGGTCGCTGCTTCAAGCTCTCTGCAAGCTTATGTGTTTTTCTCTGTATTTACATCACTTTTAAGAGCTACAGGTTCTTGGATTTACAGGAGGGCACTATACTTAATTACAGAGAGAGAGATTTTGCTTCCCAAATGAACTGCGGGACTAAAGTTGCGGGTGCTTCATCTCATCAAAACAAACTGACCCGAAGGCAAGAGTCTAATGAACGGCTGAAGAGTGTAATGTTCTGTAAGGTTTTTCATCGCGCCCGTTTTGCATTAGCTCTTATTGCTCTTGCTGGTGACATTGAGATTAATCTCAGCTATCAGACTTTTGGCAATATCAAGTCCACTGGAGATCTCAAGATTGCACACTTGAATATACAAAGTCTCGCAAATAGAATCGACCCTTTGTGTCTTAAGGGAATTAACAACAAAACTTTTGACATACTAACTTTGTCCAAGACTTGGCTGGATTTTTCTACAAAAGATGCAGAAATAAAACTCTCTGGATTTGTGTGCATAAGACTAGATCGCATTGGCAATAAAGAGGGAATGGTGGAGCTGCTGTACATGTTGGAGAAGATTTGGCATTTCATTTACAGAACAATATCAATACTGGTGGTCAGGAATGCTTATGGATTGAATTAATTCGAGATAAATGCAAACCAGTGCTATTGTGCTATGCCTATAGAGCACCAGATGCTGATTTCCAAACCTCTCTTTCATCTCTGCGAGATACTGTACCTGCCGTTGATCTTGAAAAACCAGATTTAGCCATTTTAGGAGATCTTAATGCTAATTTGATGCCAAGTTCAAATTTGACTAAGAAGATAAACGAGAACTTCTCAACTTTTTGCACACTTTTGATTTGACTCAACTAGTAAATGAGCCTACTCGAATATCTGACACCTCATGGACCCTGCTTGATTTGATCTTTGTCAATAACGAACATTGCATTGTTAAATCTGGTGTTATTTCGATTCCGCTGAGCGACCATTACCTGGTGTTTTGCATATTGAAGGCCAGTGTTCACATAAATGTTCAACCAAGAATGTTGATGTGTCGCTCTTACAAGAATTAAAGTTGATGCAAATTTATTTAATGAAGATCTTGAGAATATTCCCTGGCACATCGTCGAGAATGAAAACAATATTGATGATGCTTTACTGACTTGGAACAAATTGTTTTCAGAAGTTGCAGATGATCACACACCTGTCAAAAGATGACGTGTGAAGGAATCATCACCTCCTTGGATGAATACGAAAATAAGTGATTAAAGAAAAATAATCTTAGACTCCCCAGCATTAAGAGGAACTGGGAGAAACAAAGAATCGAATATCATGCTGTAAATGACTTTAATGCACTTAGCCAGGTAGTAAGAGAATCTGTTAATATTAATACATTCAAGTAACATGTTTTTCACTTCTTACTATAATTTTTTATTTATTTACTTTTTAAACTCCCTATCAACAGCAACATTTTTTTTTTATTTTTACAATACTAATAAGCTGAAAATGGGAGTTTGCATGCATTTCCTGGAAGTTTAAGGTCATTGTCACTAAAAACAATGTAGCTAAACAGATTCACTTACTACCGGTGAGAAAGCATCCAGTTGCGTTTTTAGTCTTCAATCCATTTGTCTTTGTTTTTTTCCCGTGAACCCATGAACAGTTCGCGGGTGAAAAACATTCCAAGCTTCTCTGCCTACCCACCAGGACACCTGCCAGACAGGCACCAGCAACCGTGATAAGATCAATTAGTTGCAGCTTTTAACTCTGACTTCAAATGCGAATGGAAAAAAATGATAAAACGCTTAAATGAGCGTCCGATTTGTTTTCGTTCTGTTCTTTTCGTAATACCATGAAACATGCCCATGAGGTTGTCATTCAAGAAAATGCAGCTTTCATTCAAGGTTCGATTTATCAGGTCCCAATGAACTCCTGAACACGATAAACAACGGACGGTAATTAGATTACATACTTTGCATGCAGTTAAATTTTTCATAAAGCTCTTGCATCCTAACACCACTCCAAAACAAGTCGTGTGCCGTGAGCAATGAGTCGAGTGCCGTGAGCAACGAGTTGCGTCCAATCTTTTGATAATTATTTAATTTTGAAATTGAGGTAAAAAGTTCATATAAGCCCATCAAAATGAATTTATATTTAGTTTTCAGAGAATCTTTCTTTAATTATTTAAATTTAGGGAAAATGTAGCCGACTTCTCTGAGCGAAGTAGCCGACACTTTTCGTCGGCCATTGGTGCTTTCTGAAAGCACTGAGACCCACACCTTTTATGTGGATATACTGTGAATAAACCGTTATTATTATTATTATTATGTAAACAAGTGCTACTAAACTTCACAGCACACAGTTACATTTTGCTCTGCAGTTCTTTTTAATTCACCGTGTTTTCAATAGATTCTCAGAAATAAGAGATCAGCTATTTGGGAAATTTCTATCGGTCTGAATTTTTCTTTACTAGAAATTATGAAAAATCCGATTTTTGACCTTGAAAATGGGGTCAACTTGTACATGGATAAATACAGTTTTTTTTGTTTTATTTTCTTATAATTTTATGTGTATATTTTAGTCTTAATCTTCAAGGTCCTTTTCAAAAACCACTTTTTGTGAAAAAGTTTCCTCAATAATAATAATAATTATTATTATTATTAACTTTATTATTATTAGATACTATGTAATAGATTATTAGTAGATAGACTGAGAGCTTTACTGTAAGACCCAACAGTAAAGACCATTTGTACACTTGTGTTTCTATCATGCGTAAGCAATGGGCAAATTGAGTCTTTTATGATCTGCACTTGTGATCTTTTAAAACACACTGACCTTCAAGCATAGTTTTGATTGTTACGGATGCTTTGGCAATTTCAACATCTACTTCAAATATTTCTCCATCTGAGCTCTGTAACTTTATGTTTGGCATGATCTGGAGAGAAATTTATTAATAACGTTAGTATTTTACTATGTCTCTTGATGTGTTGTGGTCACTCACCACTTGGCAAGGTTCAACACTAACCATAGCCAACTCGCCACACTAGTAGAAATTCAGTTTTGGCTAGTGGTTTTTTATTTCCACTAGCCAGTTTGGCAAGTAAACAAACTAAAATTGCTTGAACATCTAAGTTGTCCCTAGGTCACTTGGCTAGTAGGTTGAAAAGTTAGTGTCAAGCCCTGACTTGGTATTTTCTATTTGAGCTTGAATACAAGACTCACAGAACATGTCAAAGTTTGACCTGCCTTTTGCTTGCATTCAGATTTTTAACAAACTATGATTAAGGTGGAAATTTCACATTAGCAGCATTCTCATTCACATTAGCAGCATTCGAAAAGGCCTTCGACTCAGTTCCTCATGACCGTCTTCTACTCAAACTAGAACGCTTTGGCATTACCGGCTCTCTACTTTCCTGGCTATCCAATTTTCTCCAAGGTCGATCTCAACGTGTTGTAATTGAGGGCTGCCAATCTGACTGGGCGCCTGTCACATCTGGTGTTCCACAGGGGAGCATTCTTGCCCCCCTGTTATTTATCCTATACGTCAATGACATCCCTGAATCTTTATCAAGTCCTGCAGAAATGTTTGCTGATGATATGTTAATCTATAATTACTGTACTCCATCTCAAACGTCCATCACTGCCCAGGAGAGTCTAGATAAAGTCACTGATTGGTGTGGTTCGTGGCTTTTAGGAACAAATGCTGACAAATGCGAGTCCATGAAGTTCACCAGGGCTAGAACTCCCTCTCCGTGCAACTATTCTATTAATAGCAAGCTACTTACCCAAGTATCTACACACAAACATCTTGGGGTAGTTCTTTCCAGTGATTTATCTTGGAAACCCCACGTACTGTCTGTTGTTGCAAGATCGAACAGATTATTGGGCTTACTCAAGCGGACATTTGGATCTCACTCTAGGGCTCTATTTACTGGTTATAGATCCATGATCCGTCCAATACTCGAGTACGCTTGTCAAGCGTGGAATCCTCACCAAGCATATCTCATTGAAAAACTTGAATGCGTGCAAAGGAACGTTACAAGATGGATCATTGATAAAGACACTCCGTATGAAGACCGACTGAAATCCTTGAAACTAGCGACACTAGCTCAGCGCAGAGAGTTTCTTAGTTTGGTTCAGCTTTTTAAGTTCATTAAAGGACACTCTTCTGTAAACACTAATAATTACATATCTTTCAGTAACAGGCAATCAAGAAAAAGTCATCAGTTTAAACTATATAAACCATTTAGCCGTACAGACATCTTTAAGTACTCTTTTTGGCACAGACATATCGACACATGGAACAGTTTACCATCGTCGGTAGTTGAACTTGACTCAATTGATGCTTTTAAGAAAGCTCTTAAATCAACATTTTTTAACTAGGTCTATGACTAAAAATTAAATTATTCTATGTATTATACATTATTTAGTTATAATCTTAAACAAAATAGTTATCTTAGATATGTCTTCTTTATTTAGATTTTATATTTATATAGATATATGCCTGTATGTAAAATGTTTCAGTATGTATATGTATATTGCATAGTATTAAATTTTTATATCTGGGGTATAGTTTACAATGAGGATTAAGTTCCTCCCTTCTATAACCCTTTTTTAATAATAATATGTTACATGTTATTATTTAAATAAAGTTGTTATATATATTCTCCTTTTCAGGCGGCAACCGGTAAAATTTCCTGCATGTACCTACCAAAGGATTTACATGTAGGCAGTAACTGCCTACATGTAAATCCTTTGGTATCCTTAAAAATTTAACAGCTGATTAGACTGAGTGTAGTGTAGTTTGGGGTAAAAGTATGTTTTCTGGGGCCCGTTTCTCAAAAGTTCCAGTAACTTGACAGGCCCAAAGCCATGTTTAAAATAAAAATTTAAAGGATAGGAAAGCAGGTTCTGGCAGCCAAACCAGTCCTTTTTGTTTATAGGGCCATTAAGTTGCTGTGACTTTCAAGAAACGGGCCCCAGAACAGAATAGCAGAACATGAAGTTCAATTGCTTTTTATTAAATTTCATTTTGAAATCTCACAATTCCAATATCTAGATGCAGTCTTTGGAGTTAAAGCCAGTTTTGCATTGATCAAGTCACAAAAAAAGAAATGTACAATTCAAGGATAAATCACACAATTGAGACCCAACGTTTTGCAAGGCTTTCACACTGACGTTCTAGACATATAATTAACCCAGGAAATTTTGAGTAGTTGGCATGTTGGCATTGGTAAGAAGGCTTATAATGTTTTAATGCAGTAGATTATCAACTAGGTGTTATTTTTGGGGTGAAAACAAGTACTAACAGTTTCTTGATAATAGTAGTACCCTTAGTGAAGGCAAGATGTGAAAAGTTCAATTTTAACCAGCACCCTCCCCTCTCTTCGTGCAAAGAATGTCAATGTCAGATGCAACTGTGACAAAAATCAAATACAGGCCCCGTTGTTCGAAGGATGGATAACACTATACACTGGATAAATTCCTATCCGCTGGATAGCACAGTACATTTTGGTAACACTTATCCGCTGGATAGCGATTTATCCGTTGGTTAGTGTTATCCGCCCTTTGAACAACCAGAGCCAGATCTTTAGAGAAGCTCTCAAGAAAGTTCCCCTTGTGTACCAATTGTGCATCACAGTAACTAAAATCTACCCAGGGCAGGTTCATTCTTTGGAAGCTTACCCAACTGGCGAGTTAGAGAGAGGATGAAAATTAGTGAAACTAAAAATTCAAATTTGAGATTTCCAAGTTATGAATATGATTAAGCAGCTGACAACACTCTAAATCAACGATATCATAAACTTGTGTTGATTGTTGAGATTGAGTTTTACAACTTAGGCACACCAAAACGGGTGGAGTTTCTAGTCAACCTTATGAAAAACCTTCCCAAGCTAAACAAGGCTGAAGTTTTTCTCTGTTTCGGTTTTCATACTTTAAATACATTACTTTACCGCACGTAAACAAAAATTTAGCAGAGGCGATGTACCCTTCAAAATTTGACTGATACAAAGATATCTACAAATGAAAAAAAAACATGTGAATGGCACCGAATTTATCTTGCAGCACAACCAAGCAACCAGGCCTAAATAAGTGCACATAGGGTTTTCTAAAAAAAATGCTATAACGTTAGAATTTGAAGCTCAAATTGTGTTTGAATATTTCGCTTTGATGGTACTATTCTGCAGCACATGATTGCTAGAAAAAACGGCACAAATCTGCCCAGAAAATCGGAATCTCAGAAGAATTAAATATAAAACATACAATACCTTAGTTATCCAAGCTTTTTGTTCTTTTTGCGAGAAGGTTAATGGCAATAAATTGGATGGAATGTGATGAAAGCTAGATTAACAATCAACTTTTCCTACCCTACAGACCCACAATTCCTCGTCGAGTAAGTTATCGTTCGTGGGAGACCTGGTAATTAGAGATGTTTCAATGACTTTTACACAACCTTCATTACGTGGCAAAACAAAGATGGCGGATAGACGCTAAGATCAGCAAATTTCGCGAGGTGTTTATGGAGTTACTGCAATGAAAAATGTTCCACGTGGAAAGAAGTGACCCATTGCTTTTGAAATGACAACATGTCTTGATTTAGACTTAGAGTCTTTCTTTCATGGATCGCATTCTTGAGCCATTCAGAAGGATAATTTCCTTCTTATTTGGTAGAGGACAGCTGATTAATTCGAATTCCACGAGGGTGAAAGTAATTGTTCTTGTTTATGATTTTGAGATATATGTTTACTTTCTCTCTTTAATCGATAAGTTTAAGATGTTGTTTACTATGCAGTTAAATCTTCGGTGCTCGTCCGTCAACTGATTGCCTTGAGACCACGGCTTTTTTTTTAGAATAGTACGGAGCTATGCGGAAATCTAACCAATACTAGTTGCTTGTTAATTAAGCAGTCATTGTTACTCCGAAATTTCTGGTGTAGTCATTCATAAATTTGTTCTCAAACTTTCCATAGGAACAGCTAACCCTCCAAAAATACCCACAGTTTTTTTAATTGATTGCTAACAAAAGATAAGTACAATAAACCCAAATTTTTCTAACTAGTCAGGCACTTGATAAGAGACCTGAGTTTGCAATTAAGGGTCGTCCACGGTCAGTCACAAATCTCTTAAGCGCTGTTTTCACACTATTGTAGTAAAGGTAGGGTGTCTCACGAGATTTTTTCATTTGATTTCTAGATATCATTTTCTGATGTGAAGCTCACATCCGATGCAGAAGAAGACATGGATAGGATATTGAAGGCTTACAAATATCCCCTTCAAGTTCAGCAGTTTATTCTAGAAGGTGTGCCAATAAAGCAATTAATATTGATTAGTAATATTATTATTTATTACACGACTCGGGCAGTCAGAGGGCCAATAACTAAAATCAACCAATCAAAATGCTCTATTGCCGGTCCAATATTCTCTAAGTATTGGACCGGGCACTGTCCCAAATGATACCGCACTTGTGTCCCTTTGAACTTCAGTCGTATAATAAATCTCTTATTAACCAAGCTTGCTCGGGACCGTACTGGAAGAATATCGGCCCTCAGTCTTTTTTGTACGGACCTCGCTGCGCTCGGTCTGTACTGTAAAGACCTCAGGCCAATATTCTCCCAGTACGGCCCTCGGGCTTGTTTAATAAGATATATTTATCATTCGTATGTTTATTAAAAATAATGAAAAGACGAGGAGTACAGTTACTCCCCTCAAAAGAATGCCTGTGTGCTTATCCATTGCAAGGTTGTGTCCAGCATTTCATTTGACTTCCCAGACAGTTCATGCCTGACCATTCATCTGCAATATCATCATCTTAGTCACCATCATCATTGTTGTTATCCTTACGGTCACCATCATCTTCACAACAGTAGAATCAATCATGATTCTCCCCTTTATTGTCTGGTTGACTGTATCTGGCAACATCTCCTGCTTGATTTCCTTCAGTCGATCAGCATTCAATCATTCAATATGTTTTTTTTTTCCTCCAAGGTAAACAGATTCATTCAATTCCAATTCAGCTTTGCTCCTTCTCAAATCTTAAAAAAATTGTTTTGAGTGGGAATCAACTGACTGATATTCCATGGTCAGTGATTTACCTTAGACAACTTTGTGAGCTTGATTTATCATTTAATGCCTTGGTAAGTACCTATCTGAAATAATTGTTATAATTTACTAATCAGCTACTCATTGATTGCAGTACCTAATATCAAATTAATATTTAAAATTTTTTTGGAAAACATTCAATATATTCTAAAGGCAGGCATCAATGAAGGTGTCCTCTGTTGATATTTTGTCTCCTTTTTGGTTGTTGGTTGATTTTTGTAACAAGTTCTAACAATTCAATCAACAACATGATTGGTTCGCTGTGTACCATGTTGAATGGACAGAAGAGAAAAACTGCCGACATCTGCCTTGATTACCGATGAACTGTCTTCCACCTACTGGTGTCCTCATATATGCCTACTTCCAAAATTAATGAAATCCCTGTTCACCATAATTTATAGTCAGTTGGGGTACTAGCATTGATTGAAAAGAAAAGGAAAAATGGGTCAAGTGTGCACCCACCCCTTTCCTAACCTAAGATTCACCCTAACCTGTTGTCAGTTGACTGTTGTATGGTTTAAGAGAGGGGTAAGTATGCAGTTGTTCAGACGCTAATGTTGGTAAGCAAAAAATGTTAGTGGCTGTGATATGATAAAATGTTTATTGACTGTATGTGTCAGATAAGGCTGGACGGGAAGATAATTTGTGCGTGTTCATAGCATGTAGACCCCATTGCATGTGGTTCATACATCATATTTTTCAGTCCAGCCATTCTACTTGGTCAATAAATACATGCTATTATATAGATGACAGCACCTGTGAGCAATCTGATACAAATCCTGAGTTCTGATTGAAGCGAAATCATTTTGCTATATAATAAATCCTTTATTGACCAAGTTTGTTTGGTCAAGATGGCTAGATTTTAGCCTCATTCTTCTTTTGCATTTTTATGAACCTCGACTTCATCTTGGTCCATAAAAATGCAAAAATATGAACATAGTCAATAATGCATATATATATTTTATTCACCCACCTGCTGGGTAATGTATTCAACTTATATGTTTGTTACTTCTAAAAGTCAAAGGGCTTTTGTTTCTCTCTCTTCTCTAGGAAAGTTTTCCAAGAATCATTGCACATATTCCAACTCTGGAAGTTCTTTCCGTCAGGTACTTACGAAAAGGGCAGAGGTTGACTGTTAGTAACCAGCTTTTATAAATACTCCTGTGTTTACTTTGCTAAGTCGTAACAATCAATCTTTGATTTGTTTCCTAATTGCAGGGGCAACTTTATTACTTATTTACCAACAGAGCTTCTCAACTTACAGAGTCTAACACATCTCGATGTTCAAGAGAATCCTTTAACATCACCTCCACCAGAAATCGTAGAACAAGGGTTACAATCCATTTTAGATTATTTAAAAAAGAGAAAAGGCAGGAAAAACTTATTTTGCAACTTCAAACCATGGTTTTGTGAGGACAAAAGCCCTGTTATTTTTGAAGTGTCTACGTTATTTGAACTCTCCATCAAGTAAGTATCGCTTCGTCTTGTCTAAGAATTTGAACACATTTCTGTTCTATTGTAACCGTTTGAACCAAAAAGTGATTGGTGACTAATTTCAGGCGATCTTTACCCAACCCAACCTAACCCAAACCCACTGGTTTTTTTCTTTTTTTTTTTTTTTTTTTTTTTTCACTCTGACGCTGCTATTTTTTTTTTTTCACTCTGACGCTTCGTTTACGTTCAATCGTTTTGTACCCAGCCGTTTCCTACCCAGCTAGGTCGATTCGTACCCAGTCAGTTGAGTGGTTTCGTACCCATACTAATGAAGTATGATTTCCTTGTTAAGTATTTATTTTGTTTAGTATTTAATCTAGTTAAGTAAGAATATAATCAACTAATAAACGAATTTATTACCGTTAATAACAAAGGGAGAAATATTATCAATCTTACACCAGCTGTTCACAAGTATAAACAATAGACTGTTCTTTTAAAAATACCACACTTAACCTTCACGGCGTTCGGTGATGAGTGAGTGTCTTTATTAAAAAGGTCACAACAGGCACGTAACAGAATTTTGCTCGTATCTTACTCACTTGACTCTACTATCTTGTCGTACACAACAATCGACATGAGGTATTTGGAATTAATGTTTGGGTACTATGGATGAGTGGGTATGAATCTACAAGCGGTTCGGGTACGAAACGACTCAAACTGGGTACGTTAGCCCTTCGTCAGAGCGAACCCATACCAATAATACTGACGAAGACCTAACGCTCGAAACGTCAGCTTTTTAACTCTTTACGGTGGCCAATTTACAATTTCAGCTTAATTAATAAAACCAAATTACCTTGTTACCCCCACCGACGCAGCACCACAGTTTCTTTAGAAACTTACCTCATTTATTTAAACTGGGTATGAATCGACCTAATTTGGGTACAAATCGACTGGGTACGAAACTACCGTCGGTACGAAATGAGTGGATACGAAACGAGTGGGTTCGAAACGACTGTCGGTACGAAAGGAGTGGATATCGCCCTCGCAAGTCTCTAACGAATTGATGACTGTTTACACTTCCAGGTGTATTCTTGACTGTCATATCGACTTTCTTAGTGCGGGTCACATACCACCACGACTGAAATCAAATCTTGAAGAAGACAGAAAGCAGGAACAAAGCTCTATTTTTATATGCAAGTGCAACGTGTGTAAGAAGTATTTCTCCAATAAGTTACAATTTGAAATCCACGACTGCTCGCCGGTTCAATGGCAAGCGATATCACTCTCGAACTAGCTGGTTACGTTACCTTAGTTTCGTAAACATAAAGTCATTATATTGCGAATAAATTTCCAGGTAGATAGGTGGGAAATAAAAGAGGAGCCATTTTGTTTAATAGCAGAGCAGCTGTTTGACCCTAAAAGATATGACCGCACTGCCTAAATTACAATGATATCTATCAGGGCATGAATAGCCTGCGAGAAGGCCCTTATTAGCAGCGCTTCAGGGTGCGCATTTCATCACCTGCGATAATCTTTAAGCTTTGAGCAACGTGAGCTGGTGAGAGGTCTGTAAGTGCTCTGGCACTGATGACTTAAAGTGCCAGACCCCCAGCAAACCACTACCTTACTCGACTTAACTCTTCCCGCAGGTGGAGAAACGCACTTACAGCGCTAAGGAAAATAGGCCGCTCGCACGCTAGCCCATGAAAATTGTTTTGTCGTGATACTGGGAGCCGCGCAAAATACGCCAGAGAGATTTGAAAACAGCTTTGTCATTTCAGTTTCTGTATAATATTTTACGCGGGAAATTGGCGCGCGGCAACACAGAAGTCACACATTGGGCATGCACGAGAGGATCCATTTTACCCGGCAGCACGCTCAATCGTAATGTGTTACGAAGCGCGAACAAACTTACACATCAACACCTTGTGTACTCATGGCTCAAAGATACTTAATTAAAAAGTTGAATATTTTCTTTACTCTTAGAGACTGTGTCTGTTAACGACGTCAGTGAAAGTTTCCATCGGCTATACTGATGCCGAGTGTACTGTTTTTGTATGGTTCACCAATCTATCTGACCTGGGAACACTTTGACCCTGCACAAATCAACAAATGAAAATAGCTGAGGTAGTTGAAGATATATCATTTATTCTTTTATAAGCTTAAAGTAGACCGCTGAACAGGTGCGCTCATTTGCGTTTTCAGGCGAGAGATTCGGCAAGCGCGAGACGAACGCGATGGGTGTGTAAAACAAGGAGAGGGGTAGTCCTTCCCTTGGCCGTAAACAGCGCTTGCCATTATATTAAGAATAAGCTATGTTTACAGTCGGTATCTTACTCAAAACAGTCACGTGTCAGTATTTGTGTGACTCCGTCCCGCCATGTCCGAATCCTCCTGGACCGAACTCTGAAGCGTAACAAGGGTTATGACAGTATGGCTGGCCCTTGCGCTGAAAAGCAAAATGCACGGTTACCACTCGGAGAAGATCAAGCGAATATATTAAATCCTTCACGGACCTTAGCTCAAAGGCACTCTCTCCAGCTTAAATTATTTTTAGAACATAGCTAGCAGAACCGCGCAATCAAATTCAATATTTGTAAGCGTGCTCAAAATCCCGATAGTGCACGCTGCCAGCGTCAGCAAATCGCTTCGCCAGAAATTTTTTTTTCGCGCGAGCGGCCGATTGTTAGCGCGGGAAAAATAATATATTTCGCGACAATAATGGATACAAACAGAAACTCGGCCTACTAGTCCGAAAACGAAGACAATGTTTCGACCTTTTCCCTTGGGCTAGAGTTCTTAAATGAGGCAGTAAAAGAGAAAAACAAAGGAAAAGGAGACTCGGCATCAGCGCCGTCACGATTCGCTTCAACTGATATCGTTGTCCATTTTTCCCGTCGGATTTGATGCACAATTCTACCGGCTATGTTCCAAAACAATTGGTTCATGCTTTCAGCTGTGCACTATCGAGTTATGGAGCACGTGGGAAGTTTGGAGAGCACTCAAGAAGCCAGAGTTGCCCTCGGCTATCGCCTCGGGCAACTCTTACGCTTCTTTCGTGCTCTCCAAACTTCCCGCGTGCTCCATAACTCGATAGTGCACGCTAAAGCATGAACCAATTGTTAATTAGACCAAAGATTAACCTCGCTTACAGGGTCTCTCTTCTTCCTGTTCACCCTCCCCTCCCTGCAGCGGGAAGGGGGGGAGAGCGACCCTGGAGACAAGTATAACTTGAGGTGTCTGATATTAGGGACTAACACGCGACATTGACTTCACCACAGGCAGGGAAGCTTGGGGAAGAGGAGGCTTAAGTTCTCTTAGACGAAAATCCCCTACCCTTCAGAAAATGTCGCCAGTTACCTTAAATGATTATTAATCTCCCTTAGGCACTTAACTTTTTTAATGTAAATACCCTCAATACTTTCTTATTTAGCACCTCTTTACGATCGTAAGAATTTTCCAATGGTGCAGTTCACTATCTCTGTTCATTTTGTATATGAGCAATGGAGTCTCATTGTTTCCTGATAAAACGAGAAGTCTCCAAGTCGCAACTCTGAAGGCTCGCTTCCTTCGATGGCTGACTTTTCTATAAAAATTCATGTTGACTCACCCCAGGTATAGGTAACATGATTAAAAAAAATGTGAATTTTTTTAGGTGAGGTTTGCCACCTTTAGCTTAATTATAGGTAAATTAGTTCAAGTCACGATATCCGATATTATATATAAACAAAAGCGAACTTTCAGATATTTTTTGTATTGAATAGTGCATCAAATCGGAATCGTAGCTTTTCAAAGCAAAAAGTGCCTTAAATAGTGGGGAAAAGTGCAGTAACCCAACAGACCTCGGCGTGACTTCCTCTCGCAAGCTGTCTGCCACATTTCTTGCATTTCAGACACAAAGGATGATACCAATTTCCGAGCGACTCTTTTTTCTCGCCTGTCAAAGAAATGGTAGATGTGGATATGAGATCGTGGCCATATAAAAACAAAATCTTGGATTTTTTTTTTTTCCATTAACAAAAAACGTTCTAAGAACGTTTTTCATTTAGCGCCAGAAGCATCGATAAAAATCAAACGTGACGAAGAATTCTCTAGCTTTGATCATTCGTTCACATAGCGTATGCAAAATACCATTCAGGAAGAGCCGCGTCAAAGTCAAAACAGATTCCAAATTTTCAAATGATCGACTGAAAGTTGAAAGTATATATACCCATGTAGACGGTCTTGTCGCAAGTTGGACACTTCCGCGACATGGTCCAGAAAGATTCTTGTTCGTTCTAAAAGCAGATTTAAGATGCTTTCTTCCTGGTTGTAAAATCAA
Organism: Stylophora pistillata; assembly: GCF_964205215.1. Lineage (NCBI taxonomy): Eukaryota > Metazoa > Cnidaria > Anthozoa > Scleractinia > Pocilloporidae > Stylophora > Stylophora pistillata. The sequence continues at coordinate 36,216,726 of NC_142520.1, forward strand.
GATCGCTTGGCATTTTCCCAACACGCACCTGCCTGTTGTTACGGTCAATTTGAATACAAATTGCATATATTTTCGCCGTGTGATCACCTTTTTCATCCAATAAGAATGCGAGTGGGTAACGCGTCCAACACGAGGGGAAAGAGAAGGAAAGTACGAGATAGATAAATTTTGAATGAGCATCATAATTTAGCTATTTGGTTTATACACCTAACTTGTCTCGTTCTGGATAATAAAATATATAGTTTTCCCATGCAGTAGACTGTCCCTCCTTTTCGGCGAAATCCGTCGCGCGAGTAAAACAAAAATTCAGCTGAAAAGAAAATGATGTTAGTGCTAACATCAATCTTTTTTTCGCTGAGTTTTTTTACTCGCGCGACGAGGAAATTGCTCGTAGTCTACTTGCCCAGGGCCTTTTTTCAAGAAAATTTTTATGGACAAGTTATGTTGAATACGAGCTTGCAAGATTTTTACAACGAACCTTTCACGAGTTTATGAATAGCCTATATAAAATAACGCACACTAGTTACAGTATCCTTTTCCTTTTTCTTTTCTTAGTAATTCCACTTGTACGAGACGAAAGGAAAGAAGAACATTTTAGCAAACACTTCTTTTCAAAATGAGAACATCATTGATCGCAAATTTTTGTGAATAAAATTACATGAACATCTATTAATGTTTAAGAGTTCTTTTATGGGCATTATGCGTTCTCAAAATTAACATACGAAATAACACAGGATCATCCATCTGTATCTCGAGGTTTCAGAATTTTAAACTGAATTAAAAATCGTACAAACCGTTCTTAAGACTAAAAAATGAAACGCAACAAATACAAGAGGTTGAGTATAAGAAAACGTTGATTTAAAAACGTTGATACATAGATTATGACAGTCTAGCGACTGAAGATGTCGCCACAGATTAAGTTGTGCGCTTGAAAGCATAAAATAAACTTGTTTTGTCATGAAAACAGTTGATTTGTCAAAGGCCTCTCGCAGAGTCGATCATTCAACAGAGAGGACTGAAAAAGCGTGCTTTGTTATACTCAGTATGGTGTGTATTGTGTCGAGACTACGCCCAGCGGCGTGTTTCTAGACTGCGAGCACGAGTGTTCCTTTGCCCGTGGATGAGGCCTTGAACAACGCCAGCCGGCGAAAAGTCTGAAAGGGGTCTGATAACTAATCAGTCCTCGTGAACTCTCTCTCCTCGACACGTCTCGAATCTCCCCGCGCGCGGAAAAACGAGTGTCCTGCGGCGCAGTGTATACCGGTATCCCACAACCCTCCTTGGTCTTACACTTAACGTTGAGTCAGCCCCACGCTTCTCGGATTTACGTAGGCTCTGTATTAACCTCCGGAAGGGGGAGGGTAACTTTTCCAGCCAAGTGCCTCGATAGGATTGATTAGAGAAGCGGAGTCAGACTGTCTTCAAGGCTTAAAAGCCTTTCTTTCAATTCACATCTATTTAAAAATGTGCCTTATTCTTTATTATCTGCATACTACCGCCAAAACGATTCACATGTACTTCAGAGGCATGTTTCGATTGTGTCTTAAAGCAAAACTGAACTAATAATTGCGCCCGATCGGGGGAAAGGAAAATGTCAGACCCACTCAGTGCGCATTTCGATTGAGTGCAGCGAGTGTGAAATCTAAGTAACCACAACGACCAATCAGGACAAAAATGTCACATGACAAGAAGCCAGCCAATGAGAACTCAAAGTAGAGACAAGCGGACCGACGGAAGCACGGGAAAATCCACTGCTGACCAGGCCGCGATTGGTTTCAGTTTCGCATTTGATTGGTTGAGAGGTGGTGCATCAATGAGAACTCAAAGTAGAAACAAGCAGGCCGATTGAAGCGCGGGAAAACCCACCGGTGACTAAGCCACGACAAGTTTCAGTTTTGCATTTGATGGATTGAGTGGAAGGCGCGAATTTTCATGGGTTATAGTAAAGCAAGACCAATGCATTCCTGGATAACACTTTGACTGGCCCAACTGAAAATTCCTCTATGACAAAAACTGTTTGAAGCGAGAAAACTACGTTTGAGCAATTCGCGATTGGATTTAGCTTTGAATTTGAGTACATATTATACTCCAAGTGGAATACTGTGGCATTTTATCTCCAGAGGTACATACATACATAGGTTAATTGACCACTCCCCATAGGGGCTTTTCAGAGCCGACACCCACCCATCCCACCCAGGGGAGGACATCCACCACACAGTAATCTCGTGCGTGAGAAATTAACGTCTCCTACCCCTAACCCTGCAGGAGACGGGGCCTTCGGCTTATTCGTCCTTATCCCAGAAGACTAGAATATATATCCATTTCTTGATTATAGAAAGGTAGCAAATTCTCCTCACTTATTTTAAGACCATGAGTATTGGTCCCCTCGCAAACCTCTCACCAAGCTTTATTTGTTCTTAGCCGCGAACTTTTACGCGGGCTAAGAAACGTTCGTGGCGCAGCGCGGATGAGGGTACGCTTACAAGGTCCAATCCTTCCTCCCTCCTCCCTTCCCCCACTCTACTGTAAAATGACGGACTCTGCCATAAAGTAACCTTTATTTTGTCAACAACCTTTATTCTTGTATCACTCCAAAAAGTGAACAAAGGTATATTCGTAGAGAAACTGTATCTTTAACCAAATTGCACTCTCTCCCCAACCTGTAAAAGGGAAAAAAAAACACTAATAATTGTATAAAGCTTCACAAAATTACAATCATGTCTCTCACAAAGTTTTCTTTTTCTACTGAGCCCAGCCCATGGACACTTAGATTAACCCTCAGTGCCCTAACATCTAAGTGCATATTCTCAGCACTGTTCTCTATACTTTTCCTATGGTACTGACAAAGCGAATTTGTTAACAGATCAAACGCTTCCCCTTTTAGCATTCCCTTTCGTTATCCTTCTGACCTCAATGTTTGATTTGGGGGTGAGGAGAAATTAGATACGAATCAGTCTTGTGGGGTTAACGGGTGTAAAGGCGAGAGAACAATAGGACACATAATCCCCCACTAGGTTCATCTGCCTAAACCAACCCCAACCCACCCATTCCATCCCAGGGGAGCACATCCAGTACAAAGTAATCTCATGCCTGGGAAATTAACGTCTCCTACCCCTAACCCTGCAGGAGACGGGACCTCCATTTATTCGTCCCTATCCGAGAAGACTAAAATACCTAACCATTCCTTGATGTTATAGAAAGGTAGCATATTCTTCTCAATTATCTTAAGACCTCGAGTGTTGGTCTGGCCGGGGCTCAAACCCTCAAACCTCCTGCACAACAGTCCAGCGCTCTATCCATTGAGCTAACTAGAATGCTTTGGAGCCCTTTTTTTAGCCCATGAATATGTCTACCAGCACTCTTGAGCTGTGACCAATTCAGTCCAGATAGCTGGGGAAAAAGTTAAGGTAACTAAATTTAATTCATGGCCAAGAGCCAAATATTTTCCTGTCCTGCCTGACCTAACCCAGTCAATAAGCAATTTATCATATGACCGTCATTCTATCTTTTTTTTTTCTTTCTTCTTAAGTTTGCAGCTTGCCGGTTTAAGTTATTGCAGATGGCCCCCATGTGGAAACTTTATGCCTAATCTTTTTCCTATGTGCGCACAGTGCCATAGGGGGTCATTTGATAATTATGTTTATGTACCTTGGAATCTCACTTACCAAAATGCTACTCATGGATGACAGCTTAGCAATCTCAGTTGTATGTGTGTGATTCTGTTCCACCATGACCAAACCCTTTAGGGCCAAACAAGTGACTGTAACATGGGATATGGCAGTATGGTTTACCACCCTTCTACAAATATCCAAAAAATAATTATCTGAGCAAAATCTGTTTAAGACACAGTGTCATGCAACTTTAGAATCAAAAGGGTTGCACTGACACTCCGACTTCAGTCACTGAGTTGAGTTCTTTGACCCTTTCACACTCAAGATCTCTTTAGTAATTCTCCTTACTGTCTGCCATACAATTCTTATAATGCTAGTTTGGAGAATTTGGTATTGGATCAACCAAAAATTCTGTCTTGTCACTCAGGGGAGTTAAAGTTGAACATGACACTTTGCTGCCACAGTGTTACTTTCCTAAGGGGTGGGGTGGGGGCTGCTAAGGACTATCCAGCCATCCCAGAGATGTGGAGCAACTGCTAGTAATTTCATGTGTGTGGAGAAAATGAAAAGCATCATTAATCTGTTGTTTTCAATTAGTATTTTGGCACTGTAAAAAAAGAAAAAAAATGCAAATTTATTTAAGAAGTGGGGTGGTGAGGAGGTGCAATGTGTTCTATACCCACTCTACAGGAAATCATTCACTTTGGGGAAAGTGTGGAAAATGTGAGGTTTTACTGGAATTTCCCTTAGGTTGGGGTGGAGGTTCAAAATGTTAAAAAAAAAACAACAGAAAATGAAAAAAACCTTAGGGAACAAAGGAGAATAAGAAGTAAAATTGGAATTTCCCTGAGGCAGGGTTGAGGATTCACATGAAAAAAAAAAACCTTTGAAGCACATCAGAAGAGTACAAAGAAATAAAAGAATTTCCTTCAATAAAGGATGGAGGTTTAATTGAAAATACTTTGAGGGAAAATAGGAAGCTAAATTAGAATTTCCCTCAAGGTAGAGATGAGGTACAAATGAAGAAGAGGGAGAAATAAAAATGTGAGGGAAAGAGGGAAGGTATGAACCAAACTTAAAATTTCCCTCACAGCAGGTGGAGATATAAATTAAAACAAAAAAAAAAAAGAATGAGAAGGCAGATTTGAGGTTTAAATGGAAAAAAAAAACGGAAGAAAAAACCTTTGAGGGAGGGAAGGAAGGTATGTCGCACAATTGGAATTCCCCTCAGGGTAGGGTGGAGGCCCTAGTAAAAAAAAAAAGAAAAACCTTTGAGAGAGATTTAATGAATATTGTACAGGAAACCATTAATACAATTGATCAGATCAGTGGATTCAGCTTTGAAAACGATTCAGATTCAAGGCACATGAATTCAACAGATTATAAAATTTTTCAAGCAAAGGGGAATTGACTGTACCCTTGATTCATAGCTCTCCTGTGGAGAGGTTTAAAATTCTTAATTTACTCCATTGTACTATAAATCATAGACAGCCCCTGTAATCTTTTAATTGTTTTACGGCACAAAACGACAAAGACTGAACCACAATTGATGCATGACAAACTCGAAGAAGAACGCGTAAGAATGCAAATTCGAATTTCCGATTGGCTGAAAGATGCCAATATTTCAACCTCGGACATGACAAAAACTTAATTACAAATCGTAGTCAAAATGTTCACAAACAACTGTTTATCTTATCAAATTGAAGGTGTGCAAAAGGGAATTCGATAATTCTAATTAGACAATGGAGTTCATTTTAATCACCCCTGTTTAAATTAACTTTAGATAAATTCTTTAAATTCCGAACTTTAAAACGAAAACCGCAGCACAAGATGGGTTGAAAGGAAACAGACAATGTACCTCTGCATGACCACCAGAAGACAACGTTTTCCCGCATTTTGCACATTTTAAACAAGCCCTGTGCCAGTCTTTTCCTATAGAAGACACTTTTTCAGCTGAAAAATGAGTAAAAGAGAGAGAGTTTTCGATTACAGACGGGTTTCACACGCGATAATGTGATAGATCAATAAATCCATGATCTTTTTTCGCCACAGACAACTATTTCAATTAGTTTAACAATCTTCGCTACACAGACTTTGTTTAACAGTTTACTGTTAATCTTGGAGGCCTATCATGAGGCTTTGACCAATAAACTAAGTAGCTAAGCTTACGTTGGCTTGCGGATAGAAATGAGCAACAATACCGAAAGAAAATTATTCGTATACGAAGACTCTGCATGAAATGATATCCCGACCTGCGTAAGCCAATCGTTTTCCAAATCTGTACGTATTGTTATTCCTTCATTTCAGCTACTGTACAGGATTTTGACGACAATTCTCCAACTGCAGCGTCAAATTAGGAGTCCACAAGTCAAAACTGATGAAATTCAAAGCGAAGAAAGAGAAGAGGACAAAACAGATACTGAAAAAAATAAATATTACGTTGACAGAAATTTGAACAGCGCGCGTGCCGTTTTCATGCGAGTTGTGTTGATGTAAATAAACCCCACGGGAGCGAACGAAATATTGAATCTAGGGGATCTTTAACTTACCGAAGTACACTTCTTTGCCGCAAGTCGGACACTTCGTCATTTTGGAGCAAATGCGGTAAAAAGAGGCGCTCAAGAATGTAACAAAACAGCAGCAAATTACTCGTGACGTTCAAGACACGGGAGCTTTCGTTTGTAGTAAATATCCTATCCCATGATCACAAGGGAGCAAGCAATGTGAAGGTAACAGGGAAGAAACAGGGAATGAAAGGGTGCGGCTGATAGAAAGAGGGTCAATTTTGTTCTTCACGTAAGTCTTTCATGTTGTTGTGGTCACTCAGAATGTGCAGCCTTACGAAAATCTTCCTTTTTCCTTAATACGTGTGACCACATGAATTAAGAAAAAGTCACTGTAGTCATAGCAGGTAGGTTTACTGACTTCGACAGAAGACGTAAAACTAAAATAAACCGAAAAAGTACACTAATGACATATGCGAAAGTTCGTCACACGACGCTACATAAAAAACACGTAAAAACAATTCGAAATGAAATACAATAGGGAAACTAATTAAGCTTAGAACACAAAATACACTTATTTACCTTGTCCAGCCTTTGGGATCGCGAAATGGACCACAAAAAACGCGCCAAATAACCGTAAATCTTGTAAAGGTTTGAATCAGAACTAGCTTACGATCCGCGAGAGAAAAACACATCGCTCACGTGATCGAAAAATTGCGCGAAAACTTAACCGAGCACGGACTGGGCTAGCTACAGTCACAATACAAATCTACCGGAGTTTGAAGGGAAAAACAGCCAACTCTTGTTTTAACCAAAGGCATTAAAATCGAGAATCAAGAGATTATCTAAGGTTGAGAGGTTAGCTGTGCTAAATCTTGATAAATACGTCGCTTACCGTTTCCAAGAGGTCACAAGCTGATCTCAGAAATTACACATATTAAAAATAAACCAACAAAGCGACAGAGTGCAGTTGTCTTTATTTAGGATATTTAGTGGTAAAAGCTTCCAAACACAAATTTGTCAAAGTGCTAATCGTGCCTTGGGTGTGATTGGTGTGTCAGTCATCTCTGAACTGAACCTGTGGATTAGAAATTCAAAAGTTTGCTCGATGTCAACTTTTCGTGGGACACAGTCTTATCCTATAGTCTCTTGCAGGTGGGATACACGTTAATTTATCTATTTATTGTTGTTTCTGTTTTTTTTGTTGTTTTACGTTTTTCTGGCAAGCGCAGACAGGCGCAAGACTTTCCCCTCGCGTTTGTCTGGAAAACGATGGGGAGGGGGGGGGGGTAGATGCACTCATCCCACGGGATTCTCCTTTTCGTATGAAGGTGTAGCCAGGGCTTGGATATTTCCGCCCCCAAAAAGGATTGTGAATTGCATGTGGGGATTCGTACGGTGGCCCAAAACTGTCACGGCAATTTCAATTTGGCCACGGCAATTTCAATTTGGCCACCGCAATTTCAACTTAGCCACGGCAAATTTCAATTTGGCCACAGCAATTTCAATTTCAATTTATTCACGGCAATTTCAATTTGCTCACGGCAATTTTAACTTGGCCATGGCAATTTCAATTTGGCCACGGCAAATTTCAATTTCAATTTACTCACGGCAATTTCAGTTTGCTCACGGCAGTTTCAATTTATCGTTATGTTGTAGTGTTTCCGTAACATGTAGAGAATTTCCTGATACTCGTAACCCTTAAAAAACAAGGATTCTAAAGTCACTCTTAGGTTTACCGCCATCCTAAACCGCTATGCGTTTTTACGCGCAAGTTCTACTGGAATTTTTTAGTAATTCCGCTGACATCTGGTCATATTAAAATTGAAACTGCCGCGAGCAAATTGAAATTGCCGTGAGCAAATTGAATTTGCCGTGAGTAAATTGAAACTTCCGTGAGCAAATTGAAATTGCCGTGAGTAAATTGAAACTGCCGTGAGCAAATTGAATTTGAAATCGCCGTGGCCAAGTTGAAATTTTGCCGTGGCCCAGTTGAAATTGCCGGGAGCAAATTGAACGTTTCCGTGGCCAAATTGAAATTGCCGTGACCAAATTGAAATTGCCGTGACACATTTGGGCCCCGTAGATACGCAAGCTCACACGCGTGTGTCTGAACGTCAGGAGGTTAGCCCCTTTTTTTATTCGAGCTCCTATTGGCTATGTGCAATGTTAAACTTTTTTCTGATTTGCTGTTGAGATTAACGACAATCAATCGAAATACACCCTGTCGGTAAGAGTGTTGAAATACATCCCTACATTGTCTGTCCATCAATGCGTGGTGCTTGTTGGGTTCCCAGGCTCTCATGGGCGCTGCAAAACGAGCTGCGAGTTTTGAGCCCGCCAGCAATGAAAACGTGGGAGAGGCCAAGGAGGAAAACGAGGGTCGAAACACGAAATTATTTCTCGTGCCAGATCCTTCACAGAACTCTCTCACGCTCGCTTCGTTCGCTGCTTGTGCTACAGCTCTAACGAGAGCCGACTCGCAGGCTAAGCGCGTGCAATTACAGATAGCCACAAACAAGACTCACCTGAAGAGCACAGTGAAATTAGTATTTATGTGACTCTGTTCCACCGTGACCAAAACCTCCTGGGCCAAACAAGGCAGCGTAGCATGGCTTATTGCAATATGGCTTGCCTCCGTGCTGGAAAATTATCAAAAAGATACGTTCATATTTGCCATACAATCCCGGATTTGGGGGCTATTGTACACTATTGATGCCTTGATGCGGCGAAAACCTTAGCCTGCGTATATAGTGGTTTTTGAGTGCGCTTCGATGTGTTGAGAAGCGGAGCTGCGCAAACGAGCGGGGCTTGGGACATACATACATCTTTATTTAACAATGCAGGTTAGAAAGATTGGCAAGACCGAAGTCCTGATGTGGACCTGCCTAACTACAAATTAACTACAATCACAAAATATATAATAAAAATTGGAAAAACAGAGTGAAATTACTTCTTAAATACAATTCTAATTAGACAAGTTAAATACAAATCAATATTAAATTTACAATTAAATTTAGAAGTGCCAAGATTATATACAGAAAAGTATAGAAAAATACAGAAGTATAGAAGGTATAGAAATACAGAAGTATAGAAAAATACAGAAAGTCATCGTGTTTCATTGAAACACAGCAGGAACCTTTGGCAAAATTTATGCTATTGAGAAGATGCTTGTTAGCCTTAAGCTTAATCTTAAACAATCTTAAGTTAGCACATTCCTTGACATGATGGGGAAGAAGATTCCATACCAAGGCGGCCCTGTGTTTAAAAAGAAGACCTGCCAATTTCAGATCTTGGTCTTGGCACTTCTAAATTTAGAGAATTTCTTAAGATGTAATTCGTTTTTGCCTTAGAAATTAAAATATTTAGATTCTCGGCATTTAAGCTATGATAGGATTGATAGGTCAGAACCAGCCGTCTTTTAACATAATACAAAGAAATGGGATTTCATTGCCTCAATTTCTTGATCTCGTCAGCTGGAGTGGTCATAGATAGCTTGCAAACAATCCTAATTGCTCTCATATGAATACGTTCAATATCCTCCATAAGTGATGGGGAAGCAGAGCCCCAAATAACACTATTATATACAACACTAGGAATAATCGAATTGAAATAAATAGATTCCAAGATGGACTGAGGCAGGAAATTGATTCGCTTCAAAACAGCCAATTTCTTGTTAAATAACATACAAACATTCCTAATATGATCCTGCCAAAATAACTTATTGTCTATAGTTAAGCCAAGACACTTAGATGAAGACTTGAGCTCGATGGTCTTGGTGCCATATCTTAAAGTTGGCAGAGGGCCTATAAAGGTGGATCTAGACATTATCATCGGATATTGAAATTCGAGGTTCTTCTAATTTTCGCGCCTCCATGGCCTTTACTTTCATCGAACGTCTAGTAGACCGCCACCTGTGCGGGCCAAGAACACCTGCCTTGTGGTATCTGTGTAACTACGACCTCGCGTTATGATGAACACATTCTGTCAAAATCAACCTCTGTCTCAAGTACACATGCGCACCCTAATCGGCTATAGGGTTAACTCGTTCCCAGTCGTCTTGATAACACGTCGGGAACGGGAGCGCCATATACGGTGAAAACGGAGAATGCGTTACCTCTGCCTCTGCTTTTCTCTCTCCTATTTCCAGTGCCTCTCGAACTCCCGCGCTGCGCGCGTCTATGAAAAAGATGCGCAGAAGACAGGTCTTAAGTCTGGCGCGATGACGCGCAACGATCGTGAAACAATTTTTATTTCAGAGAGGGTACGTGCTCGCTGTCCGTTCCTTCCCAACAACGCGCAGTTGTCAATTAAATGAGAAATACACAATAGTTTCTAGCACTTTCTATTTATCTTAATGATAGTCCCTAAACAGACGCTTATATGGAAAATTCCTGAAAGGAATATTCTGAATACCATAAAGACTAATTTTGACAACAAGGGAATTTTGAAAACTCCTCGACAAATTTAAAACGGAAAGCTCTTACCTCGGAATGACCTCCAGAATTCAGAGTCTTGTTGCATTTTTCACATCTCAAACATGGCCTATGCCAGTCTTTGCCAAGCGAAGTCACCTTCTCAGCTGAAACCCAGAAAAATGAATTACGTCAATTGCCGCTCCACTGCACAGAGGAGTGTCTACAAGCGATGATCCAGTATCACGGACCTCACTACTTAAGTTTTCTGTGCAATTAATTCGAAAACCTCGTACATGTACAAAGATTTAGAATTATCGCATGAATAGTTCCCATGTACAATTCAGTCGTCGAATTTGGTTATTCTAATATTATTTAGTGGATTGGATATCTCCACCAGACGGTGGATTGGATATCTCTCTTTCCAGACAGAGAAGACGACGAAAATACTGGTTTCCAAGATTCGAGCGACTCGTTAAAAATTCTGGTTACCTTCTATACTTTCCTTGACCCGTTTGAGCTAATTAAGGCTCTTAAGATTGAAAGAACGCTCTACTGGGGCTAACTAGAGAATAAGCCAGAGATGATGGGGCTTCCCGATTAGTGGCCAAAAGTCTATCCTAACATGCAAAACCCACAAACGCAATGGCACTCTTCCAGAAATCCAGTTCGACAAACCTTCCAATTTTGCCTGATAATAATAATAAACTCAATTTAAATCTCTCCACAAATACCGCAGTTTGTTTTGTTTTGTTTTGTTTTTTTTCACGATTAGCTGAATATCAACAGTTAAAAGCTACACAAAAGGGGGTCCCGTTCCGACAAAAGCAAATTCATGAAAAATATTGAGGGTGAAAATTGCTCCAAAGTTGCAGGCATTTGCCAGCATCTTTCGAACAGGGAACACATTTCATCCGACCCTTCGTTTTAGAAGCTCCAGCTGGAATTAAAAAACCAAATCGAGGAGGATTCAGCCTTTCCGAAAAATTCGAACTGAATGGGTCACCTTGTCTAGTATTTTTTAACCTCCATGTCGCCTCTCGAAATAAAGTTGTGAAGCAAACTTACCCGCTCCCAACTGTAGCTGTAACGACGAAAAGAAGACTATACTTACCAAAATAGACTTCCTTGTTGCACTTGGGACACTTCGGCATTTTAGCTGAAAGAGATGAGGAATTAGTCGACCTTGAGTTTGCGAGACGAAAGCGAAATAAGCTCTCAAAACATCTGCATAATGCGATAATTATTTAGAGCTCAAGTTACCTTGCCTTCTCTTGAGTTATGCAGGCGTAAGCAGCAAAAGAAACTGTATATTAGAGGAGTTAAGAACTGTTTAGTTTTTGTTATTGAAAGGTAATTCTTTGAACTTTTGCCCTTCACCTTCATTCGAGCGTTCGGAGCAATTTCAGAGTACTCGGCCACTTTGGTCCAAATTTTTTTAAGTCTACCATATTTTCAGCGCAGCCTTGGGATTTTCACTGCGGGTGAGTAACAATTTTCGTCTGCACAATACAGCAAAATAAAGAAAACAAACCTTTTCGACGTTTAGGGTGTTCACAAGCTGACTAAGCCTCTCGACTTGTACCCTCGGTGTTATTCACACTTCTGGCAGCGACCCCAAATCATTAATGGCAAAATTTCCATTTCGAAAGCTCTTCATATGCAAATAAACAAAGAGATGAAAACAAACACAGCAATCGTGCCTTTGAAATATGCATGACGTAGACGTGAATAACTTCTTACAATTTTTTTTTTGTTATTGTTGTTTTTTTATGAGTCTAGACAATATTATTGGCGCTATATGAAGCCTTCAAACTTCTTCTAGATATAAAAAAGTTATCGCGTCACAGGAAAACAACCAAAGTCTTTTGAAAAGTTGTTGTTGAAGTTGAAGTTCATTTATTTGTTTAAGCAGGTTGATTAATTTGGCAGCAGTATTAGCTGATGTGGACCTGGTGTCCTAACCTACCCATCCCACCCCAGGGGAGGACATCCATCACACAGTAATCTCGTGTGTGGGAAATTTACGTCTCCTGCCCCAACCCTGCAGGAGACGGGACCTCCATTTATTCGTCCCTATCCGAGAAGACTAGAATATCTAACCATTTATTGATGTTAATAATAATAATAATAATAATAATAATAATAATAACGAATTTTTATACAGGATTGAAAACCCATCAGTGTGTAACACTGTTGTCCTTGGGGTCCTGTCAAAATAATAAATAAATAAATAAAATAAAACTTAACAAGATATAATCATTGATCTTAAGGTCTAGAAAAGCATACAATAAAATAAAATGCTCTGAAAAAGGATACCTATAACCACGTTTAGATCGAATTTTTTTAACTAAAATAATCTCGCAATTTGTTCTTAAATTTCAGTCTCGAATCTAACGACCTTAGTTCAGCAGGCAGGTTGTTGAAAGTCTTTGCTCCTTGGTAATAGAAGCTCTTTTTACCAAATTCTAAACGTACTTTGGGTAATTTTACTGATATACCGTTATTCCTAATGGCCTTAGAATGAACCAGTCTTTCGAAGTAGTTCTTAAAGGGTGTGCAAACATTATTCAGGAGACAGTCGAAAACAAACAAACAGCTTTTACGCTTGATCAAATTGTTCACGGATGGGGGATTAAAAGAACTATTGCCAATAACTTTAAAGCCTCGTCGTTCGATGTTCTTTATCATTTCCTTTCGGTAATCCGGAAAGCTAAGACCAAGTGTTCCGCAATAGGTAAAAATAGGTGCGATCATAGTGTTATAGATCGATTCTGCACACTTTTGGTCGATCAAAGGACGAATTGATCGCAAGAGATTAATTCTGGTTGCAGCTTTTTTATAGATTCGGTCAAAATGTGATGCAAGGTTTAGTGATGAGTCAAGGTGAACACCTAAGTACTTATAGGTAGAGGTGTTATTGATGAGTGTCCCATTAACAGAAAGTTTAAGTTCCTTGTCTTGAAGGTTGATTCTTTTAGCTGTTCCAAATAACATAGACTCCGTCTTGTCCTTTTTTAGGTTAATGATCAGTTCGTTGTCTTTAAACCACTCGCACAGGTTATTCATTATAGAAAGGAAGCAAGGTAGCAAGGTTATAGAAAGGTAGCAAATTCTTCTCAATTATTTTTTAAGACCTTGAGTGTTGGTTCGGCCGGGGTTCGAACCCTCGACCTCCCGTACTACAGTCCAGCGCTCTATCCACTGAGCAACTCCCAAAGGAGTTCAGGAACTTCTTAGAATGATTTTAAGTTTGTGGAAGCATAATTTTAAAATTTAAGACAATTAGTAATTCTTTTAGTGATGTCTACAAAAAATAATCCTTATCATACAAAAAGCGGATCATTCACAAGTGATAGTATTACCTAAGAACAAAATACACTCGGATTTCCGGAAGGGTGTGGTGGCGAATAAAAAATAGGAAGCCGCTAGCGGACGCAAATTAGCATTGACTACAATGTGTATAGGGTGGGTACCCTGATCTGAAACATCTCGTAATTCAATCCGGATTTTATTCTCGTGAAATAATTTCAGAATAATAGTGTGAAGAATTCTAGCTCTTTCGGCCTTTGTGAACAGTTGCAGACGTCATGTTGCTGAATAACTCCGAGAAGACAAAGGACTGAAATTAGACTCGCGACAAACTATGATTAATTAATGGTGTTTTCAATGCTTTTAGTCCCTTCATTGTTTACAATCATTCTTCCTTTTAAGGCAATTCTGGGTTCTATTGGAAAATTTTATACTAAAGGAGACCTGGGTCTCGTTTTTTTTTTTATTTTTGTTTTTATTTTTTACACGACCCATCCCAGGCCTCCCTCGCTTTTTCACTCCGTGGGCAGGCGCAAAGCACGCAGGTCAAAAATCTGAGCGGTGAAAGGAAAAATAAGGAAATGATTAAACGGGAATGGAAAACAGGGCGAATGGAGCATGGACATCTTGATCAATGAGCAAATAGGTGAAAGGAAAAGAGGGAAGGAGACTTGCAAAACGTTAACATTGGAAACGGAGAAATGGGAGAAGGAGAAAAGAGAACAGAGAAACGGCGTAACAGGGTTATGACAATTGTGGGAAAGGGAAAACGGAAAAACGAGGAAACCGAGAAACAGAAATTATAGGGGACCGAAGAATGAAGAAATCCAGAAGAGTGATCGATTAAACATCTGTTTGCTAAGGAACAATGCTCATGGTGAAAAAAAAGTTTTGAAAAGTTTTTAAAAATAAATGCGAAAATAAAAATATTTAAGAATGAAAATGGGAAAAATTTCCAATTGTTAGCAAAAATCTATCAGAATTCTTATGACTTTCAGACTTCATAGGTAGAGTTTCTACACTCACTTCAAGGAAAGAACACTTGATAACCAGGTTTTAATTTCTTATATTTGGTAGGGTTCAGTTTTCCTAGCAAAAAGGGCCTTTGGTCATTGGTGTCCAATCATGTGTACTGTATGTAGCCTTGGTTGCTCCATAAATCAACAGTTGACAGAAATGTCCACCAAAGGACGACTGACATATTATTCGGTTCAATGGTAATTTATGAACATTTGTTCTACTGTTCATTGAAGGTGGCTCAACACTACTAATAGCTAGACAATGTCTCCTGGGTCTAATAGTCAGCAAACATCTTGACTAAGACTTTAGCTTACAACCAGATGAAAACCAGTGGAGTTAGTCTACATGTAGACTAGCAACTCAAATATATATTCAAATATTGACCAAGGCCACCAATTCCACTAAAATTAAAATTTTTGTAAGCCAGATATGGGATAATTTATTTCAAATCTTTCACAAGTTTTCTGAATTTCCTGGCCACGGTTATTCAAAAGTTGCAGAATGCTATCCACTGGATGAACCTCTGGTGGACAACACAGTACACTAGATAACAATTTATCTGTTGGATACCTTTACTACCCTTTGAACAACTGGGCCCTTGAGTTCAGTTACACCCGACAAAAAAAAAATGAAGAGAAGAAATACAGATTCACAGTGTCAGTGCATATATACTACGGTAATCTTTGGATCACGTTTTGCCTACAGTTAAACATGAAAGATTTACACATAGAAGACCAAACTGGTAGTAAACTATATTACACATTTTTAGAAGATCTATACACATGTTACACAAACAAGGAAAGTATACTTACAGAACTGGTCAAGTTGAGATACTGTGGTAATTATATTCATGAACAAACCAGGTTGTGAATAATTTCTATACACAAAGCGGCAAAATAAATGGTCCATTATATTTGACATCTGGTTTTATTATCAAAAATTGAAATAATCTTCAACTGGATTATATAACCAGAGGAATTCATTACTTATATCTTTTTTTGTTTCCAAATGAAAATCTTATTCCTTAATAACCATAAAACAACTATAATGAGGAGTAAAAACTCTTTCTTTTTAATTTGGATTAAGAAAAAATCCTATTAATATCAACAAACTAAATGTTTAGTTCAAGGATTTAAAGGGTTAAAATGGGCTCAGATCTCTTAGAGCAGAAATTTTGACCATCTTGTTAACTTGAATGACAATGGCAGAGAGAAATTGTTCCTTGCTCACTTTTTCTTGTTTTTGAACACAGGCACCAAGTCTCGCTCAATAATTAACTTAGAAATGCTGTGAAATTGCATCTGGCTATATAAAATACAGTCAGCAAAAACTCTTTTAAACTCAACGTAAAGAATAGTTTCTGTAATCAATATGCAATAGTCACAAGGCATGTCACAAACAATTTCTCCTGTCCATCCCATTCAAATCAACAAAAATTCAGGAAAATCTCAGCATTCGTGAAGTGTTTCAAGGTATGAATCATCTCATACTTCAAGGTTTAATTTTGCTTTCTGACTGAAAATTAGGGAATGGGTTGCAACCTGTCAAAGTATCCTGAAAATATAGCCCAACAGTGTCTGTTACACTCAAAATATGTTACAGAAGGTTGCATTTATGTGCCTTGGGGCTTGAGAAAAAGGCACGAGCATTTTCAGCAACTATAAAACATCAGTAGCACTGACTTTCTACTAAAATAGGCTCTGGGATACTAAAATTTCAACTCTACAATAATAATAATTCATAAAAGTTCATAATACTATGAAGTTGGCGTCGTAGAGTTTGTTGTTGTTAGCATTCCTGCACTACTGCTTTCAATGTTTGCATCAATATTTTCGCTTTCTACATTAGTTGCATTGCTGCCCGGAGATAAGTCTTGTGAACCTGCCCCACCAGCCAGGAATCTGACACACTTCTTTTTCCGTCTGAAGCAAAAGAGATTGTGGTTAGTAACGATGATGATGTGGCATTTTTTACAAGGCACTTTATCCATACTTATATACTCCGATGCCCTTTAGAACTTTGTCCAGACTGCTTTGAGCAGTTTACAGTTTTGTGAGGAAATTTTGCAGGTGTCTTCAATCTAAAAAATTTAGGAAACAAAGCCAGACCACAAAACCTAGAGCCGACTTTTTATAATTTTTACCAGAGGTGTGTGGGTTCTCAAACATTCCCTGGCTAAACAGTACAGAGAACATGTACGAGACCTGGTTTAATGTCCTTATCCAAGAATACTCAAATTTCTAACCAATTCCAGATGTTATTGGAAAGGCATCCAACAAATTCTCCTCTGTCATTTGAGACCCCGAGTGTTGGTGTGGTCTTGACATTTCTCACGGCAGTCTAGTGAGTACTCTACAACCTGAGTTAACCAAGCAGTGGTTAACAAGCAAGCAAAGCCCCTTTGACTAAAAATTTTCAAATGATTCTAATACAAAGATTTAGCCAAGTCTGAAAATGGAGCTTCAGTTAACATTCCTTATTTCAAAATATATTTTATTTGTATTTACCAGAGAATATATCACTGAAAATTTTGCAAAGTAAAATTATAAAAATTACTGGAATAATCATAATAATAATAATGTTTATTTCTTGTATTGCACAGTCTAACATGCAATAAAAGATATGATTGAATGCGCATTACAACATTAAAAATCTTACAGCGATGAGGCTAATCCTAATAATGATAGTAATAATAACAATTTACAATTTTTCGGAAAAACAATAAAGTTAAAATATGGATCCACAATTACATAGACCGTTAGCCAACATACAGGGATGCAATTTTCTAAGCTTGACCCAACCAGGTCTTGGATGCAGACTTCCTGACACAGAGCCCACACAAGCCACAAAATTTTTCTGAAGTACAAGTTCATCTTACATTCCATCCATTAGGCAAACACCCAGGAATGATGGTGAATTTGTGGTCACATTTTTCATTGAGTCCTTCAACAATAAACATGGAAATGTTTTCGGGTTGGGGCATTGTTGGAAATGGGTGTGCCAATGTAAATCTATTATGTTCCATCATGACATACCTGCATGGTTTACACCACTCCTGTTGTCTATCAAGACCGTATCTTGCTCGACATTTTTTTGGATTTGTGATTTCTGCTAAATAAGAATAAATAAATTTCATTACCCGCATGTTTATACTTCTCATGTAAAATGTTAATATCCAATTGGCACATTTATCAACAAAACTCTCTCCTATCAGAGTTCCAAGCTCCACCTTTTCCAAAGTTCACATTTTCTTGGTTGCCAGAATAAATATTGGGTTGCTCGAAAGAAAAGACACTTTGTGCAAGACTATATGACATCCCAAATTGTAAAACAAACAGCTTGTCTTTGAAGTACACTGTTTGCATTTATTTTTGGAAATTCACTTGATAAATCCAGGCTTAATACTAGTGCAACAAAAGATGAAAAAAGGCAAAGTATGACTGAAGAAATAAGGAAGAGACAAAAATAAGAGAATTTTTATCTCACTGACTACAGGGGGCCCATACAATCTGTTTGTGTAGCTGACTGTTGTTTTATGGTGAATGTACCAGATTTACCGTTTGCCTCGCCTATAGTGATATATTGCTGACTATGTACATAAATCATTGATAAATAAACGTTGAATTACTTTACTGTGGTGTATAGTCATCCTTTTGCCTCAAAAATGTTTTTT
This sequence comes from Stylophora pistillata, assembly GCF_964205215.1. NCBI lineage: Eukaryota > Metazoa > Cnidaria > Anthozoa > Scleractinia > Pocilloporidae > Stylophora > Stylophora pistillata. The sequence goes on from NC_142520.1 coordinate 36,235,261, forward strand.
TGAGGGATTTTGAATAAGTCTGAGATCGTTGTTAAAGTAATGCATAAAAAGACAAGGGTGGAAGCCTTGTTTTGAATGGGTTCAAGTGCCTGAACAATTTTCGTCCCGAAAATCGCATCACTCCGCATTCAAACTTCGCAGCATTAAGGTCAAAGATGCACGATTCTCCTCGTACCTTCCAATCAAATATCCATCCAAACAGACTGGAGCTAGCCCTCAAAGAAAATCAAAATCCCACAGTATTTGAGCATCTGGGATGCATACCAAGATTCTCGTGTGCCAGCCAGAAACCGTCATGCTGATTGCCCAATTCAAAATCTGATTGACCAATTCAAAATAACGTCGTCCAATCAGAAAATGGCAATCAGTGTGACAGTTTCTGGCTGGCACATGAGAATCTTGCTATGCATCCCAGATACTCAAATACTGTGGGATTTTGATTTTCTTTGAGGGCTAGCTCTGGTCCGTTTGGATGGATTTTTGAATGGAAGGTACGAGGAGAATAGGGCATCATTTGCCCTTATGCTGCGAAGTTTGAAAGCGGAGTGATGCGATTTTCGGGGGGAAAATCGCTTGGGCGCTTGAACCCTTTCAAAACAAGGCTTCCACCCTTGTCTTTCTTTTATGCATTACATTAATGACGAACTCAGACTTATTCAAAATCGCTCAAAAAAAAAACATTTTTGAGGCAAAAGGACACCTATACACACCAGGTAAAGTAATTCAACATTTATTTATCAATGATTTATGTATATAGTCAGCAAGATATCACTATAGGCAAGGTAAACGGTAAATCTGGTACATTCACTATAAAACAACAGTCGGCTACACAAACAGATTGTATGGGCCCCCTGTGCTTTGACCACATCAAATAAACCCCTAGTTAACCCACATAAGTGATCAATGCAGAGTTTCTCCTTATGTACAATACTGATAAAACATCAAACAAACAAATGATGAGAACAAAGAAAAAAATATATATCAGGTGCTGCCAAATTCTTAAAATTCACATTTTAATTGTTTGGTAGACGGAGAGGAGAATTACTAATGAGATCTCGGAAGTGAGAAGGTGAAGTCATCAAATTGTTTCCCCTAATTGCCATTGTGGCCAAAATGGTTGCAGCTTCAAGCACTGTCTACGACCAAAGGTGAGCCCCTTAGTTACCTTGCGATTTATCTCTTTTTCTCTTCTTCTTTTTCCCTTGTTGTGCGTAATTGTCCCTTGCACTCCAGCCAGGGTATAATTGCATGTGTAATGCTCGTTCTTTTCTTGCCATTTCATAATACTTTGCTTGTTCTTGTCTGTCCAGTGCATGCCACTAAAGGAGAAGAGAAAAGAATAAATTTAACAAAAAATTACCACAGCTTGAATTATAAGAAGAGTGTTTCTTGATTGGGAGTAAATCTCAGTGAACTGGAAAGCACTTGAACTTTAACCAGCAAGGAAACTGTGTCTTCCACAAATGCACAAGATTTTAAGTTAACCCACATCTCAAGGCAAACTATGAATTAATTGCAACTGCTCTGTGCCCTAAAAACTTCCAAAAGATAGGAGTTTGGAATATCTTAATTAACACACCCAATTACATTTTCTTTTACACTTTACCACTTACAAGAAGGTTCTTTAAATTATTCCAATAAGCTCTATTTTAACAATGTTTTTCACTTGTTATGTTACTGTGTTATGTCTAGCATAGTTAATGATAATTAACACTGAAAAGCTGTGATGGAAGTCGGGTGTTCAAGAAGTCAAATACCAGAGACTTCGTCCTTATTCAGTTGCCTGCTGTCGAAGGAATATCGTCTCTCAATGAAATGACATAAACAGGGCTTGACACTAACTTTTTAACTTACTAGCCAAGTGGCTACTGACAACTTAGATGTTACAACAGTTTCATTTTGTTTACTAGCCAAACTGGCTAGTGGAAATCGAAAATCACTCTAGCCAAAGCTGAATTTCCACTAGCCTGTGGTTAGTTGGCTAACAAGCCCTGCATAAAAGGTACCTTTACTGTACAACAAGAATATGAAAGGGATCTAGGCACCAAAGGTCATGTGGATGGGCCTCCTCAAATACGACGCTTTTACATTCCTCTTGACCATTTAGGGAAAGGTGATCTGTGTTTTATCACTGACATGGCTATACGCTGGGCTGAGTTGAGAGTGACTTCTGTTTAAGACACCACAGTGTTCCTTGTAAAGTACAACACGGTCCTTACCCATATGAAACCCTCAACAGGATTGTAGCTAAGTAATCATGCTGCCAGCTGAAATTTCAAGTGAGGCGGTTCAAAGGTGGTGAGCGAGCCTACCAAGTAGGCAAGTAGATGAACAAAAGCCCATCTTTCAAACCGGCAGTCTAAATTCCATAGGGATCAACAAACGCTTTTCATTCCACTAATTTATTCATGTTTTTCTCGTTGCCATGTTCCCACCAATAACGTAGCTCCATTTTCTGCCTTTAAAAGCACACACAACCCACAATTCCTCTATTTGCTACGATGAAGGGCTAACGCTCGAAACGTCAGCTTTTGTAATCATTACAGTGGCCAATTTACCATTTCAACTTTGTTGATATATCCAAATTACCAAGTGCACAACCTCAGAAGTGCCTGTTGTGCTTTAACAAGCCATCACAGGCCAGAAATCCAGCCAATGATTGCCACTTTTTCATCTGGCAAATTTCACCAGCAGCAGGTGCTTAGCAACAACCCTGTTATGAGTTGATATTCTTGGAAACACCTAACTTACAATTACAAGGTTTAAATCAAAGAGAAGAATGAAATATGTTAACAAGTTAATAAAATAAAATTAGCAGCAAGCCATCCTTTGGTCACACGGGGTTATTACAACTTTTGCTCTCAGTTTTAAAACAAATTCAATTTTTTGCATTGCTTTATGTTTTTTGGTAATGAAATTAGAAACTACTGCAGAACACGAGGCATTTTTCATTGTGGATAATCAATAGAATTGTTATTAAGTGCCTCCAACATCCAAGTTTATGATTGTTGAAAACATTGGGTAACAACTAGCCAGGCAAAGACAAACTTATAGTACTAGGCAAAAGTCTGTTATAACCTTGACACACCAAGGTTCAGGCATGCAGCTATGGAATAGTGAAGGCTGTTTTGGATGTACGAAAACACCATGTCCTACAGTAATCTGTAATTTGGCATTACCCTTTTTCCAAGTATCTGGTTGATTGCTGCGCTTTCTTTCAACGTGCACTCTGATACGACTTTAGAGCGCATGTCCTTCATATACAACATGAATGCATTAAGAGGTTTCTTGACGTGGCCTTTGGGAAGTCCGTTATTTCCACTTACTGAAGTATCCATTCGTGGGTGATCAGGCATTGCTGGAATGCTCTGTGACGATAACAAACTGAAACAGAATAATTATACCAATTTAGCCCTTCAATTCCCATGAACTGATTGTTAATTCTCCCCTTGAGCTGTTACATATTTCTTTCTTAATTAGTTACAAGAATTTGGTGATAGATCCAGGCAACAAGTTCTACCTGATACCTTAAAGTATTCTCATTAACTATTTAGGGGATAAGAGATAGCTATTATGGGGAGAAGTTACATGTTAATCACTTCTGGGAAGGTCATGGGCATGAAAAGGAGATAAATCAGAATAACTGTTCCAAAAACAAAGTAGTAAGGCTTTCACTCCCCAGATCTGATTCTTAATTCTCCCTTCTTGCTGTAACACATTTCCTTGTACATTAATTATGAGGATAAGTTTGAGTATATTCTCACGACCTGTTTCCTGGATGATATATGGATATCGTGCTGATATTGTAAGGAGAAATGTCACTCTTGAGGGATGACAATGTAGAAGAAAAAAAAAACAAAGGCTTCCATTTTAGCACTAAGTAAGTTTCTAATAAAGCCTGTCTTCAATATGTTCCCTTATTGGGAAACCCTAGAAATAACAAAGCTCCATATTTTATCCATACTGCTTTCCATACATTTCACAAGCTGCTGACAAAGAGAATTTGCTTAACAATCAAAGAGCTACTATATAGTTGGTGATCATTTTCTTCATTCTTATAACCTTAATGTGTGATTCAGGGGTGATATTGTAAGGAGAAATTAGATGCTGGTCACTCTTAAAGGTTAAAAGGTTAATGGTGTTTAAGATTATTACCTTCCAGTTCCACAAGTTGATGGGGTACGATTTATAACTGTTTGGTTTGGAGGGGGTGGTGGACAACAGACCCCACGGGGGTCTGCCGTTATTGTTGGGTGGGTTAGTCTTTGAATGCCAGCCGATGTTGGTCCAACTTGGCTTGGATAGTTTGGATACTGAGATGGTGGTTGGCTGATGATTGGCGAGTGGGGTTGCCTATAAAGACAGACACAAAAGATAAATGCCATACAGATTTAGTGAGCTATTCGAGAGTTAATAAAACTGAAACTCATTAGAACCAGTGGCAGATCTAAGAGAGGGGCATGGGGAGCCCGGAACCCCCCTTTTTTGAGGTAAAAAAAAAAAACACAGAAGGAGGTAAAGCCGGCAGGTGAACACACACAAATAAAAATGCCCCCCCCCCTCCAGCTCAAGATCAAAATCCACCTCTGATAACTACCGTCATTCTTGCACAATCAGCAGTCATTTTGGTATAATTGGTTTATTTTATAAGAACTTTTTGATAACAATATTCAGTTTGGGAAGTTTAGCCATATGTATTTAAGTTTGGGACACATCAATCAGCTTTGTTCTGACACTTTCACATCTATCCACTGACATTTTCCATTTAAGTGCCAGTTATCAGGGTAAATTTGAGCCAAGGGAAAGAAAAATGAGGAGTTTGAGTTAACCAAGTTTGGGTCACGTATGATGAACGATCCTCGCAGTAGAGAGCGCTATTTATGCAAAAGCGAAAATCAGACCTGAAGTTCGGGTCAGTTGATAATAATTGCCAAAAAAAATCTATTGGCTACCAGAGGAAATCGCATTTAGTTCAAGTAATCTGGGTTCTACTGTAAACATTTCACTAAATCCATGTTTCATTTGTATGTATACTTGAAAGGCCAATTTCAGCATGAAGCTCTGGGGGTACTGCTCTGTTGACTGTTCTTAAAAGCTGATAGTTTCTAAAGAAACTGTTTGGGGCTGCATCGGTGGGGGTAATAAAATAATTTGAATATATCAACAAAGTTGAAATGGTAAATTGGCCACCATTACAATTATAAAAGCTGACGTTTCGAGCATTAGCCCTTCGTCGGAGCGAAGGTCTAACGAAGGGCTTTGCCCCGATGAAGGGCTAATGCTAGAAAGGTCAGCTTTTATAATCATAACGGTGGCCAATTTACCATTTCAACTTTGTTGATATATTCAAATTGTTCTTAATAGCCACTAACATGATGCTGATGAAGAACATCAGTACCAAACTCAGCTGTGCCTCGTCTGAACAGCCACACAGGACAAAATGAATTCTAGTTGTCAATTAATTCACTCACCACAATGGAGGATCATAATGATATCTTCTACTCTCTGGCCCTTTTACTCCAGGGTACATAGGGTATTGATACTGTGGGGCAGTCGGGTATGGATGATGATGAGCTGGGTGAAAGATACCTGCTGGTCGTGAGCCATGCCCACGTTGTAGAACATGCTTCATGTCATCTTGTGATGTGGGCACAGGGCCCCCTCGAGAATAACCCGAGTGAGAGCCAGAGTTTAAATGTTCATTGTAACGATCAGGAAAAGAAAGAAGTTGGGCAATTGGTGCTGAACTTGCATCTGACCTTTGTTTAGAATCCTATTTACAAGAAAATCAGAACACTTGATCAGACAGGTAAAGTCTAAGTATGCCCTAAGTGCTTTTACTTAAAGCTAACCCTTTTAAAACTTAGACTTGACCCTTTCTTCCCCAACACGACGCAGTCACTGATCCTCCATACTGTTCTTTATACATTTCTGATGGTACTGGCAGGGTGAGTAATTGCCTCACTATTAAGAGCTTCTTAAAGTGGTGTTGTTTTTTCTATTTTTATGACTTAAGTGTTTGATTCAGCAGTAATGATGTATGGGGAAATTAGATGAAAATCACTCTGGGAGGGGAGGGAAGGGGTTAACAGGAATTTGATTGAGGTTGACAACCTACTGAGAGTAGATAATTTAAAAAAAGCAATTTCACTCCCAAGGGTTTTTTTTTCTTGAGAATATAGTGTCACAAGCAACATAGATAATGGTACAGTCTCTCAAGCAGTTGCATTAGTACGTATTCTAAAACTTTTTACACAGCTTTCTCTTAAAAAAGTTACAGACTGCACAAAATACACACACACACAAAAAAAAACACATCAAATTTGAATGATTAGTCTAAACAACTTGATGCATTTCCAGTACATTCAGCTAAGGAATGAGATATACAATATAATTTGGTTTTATCAACTGAGTTCATAAAATAATGTAAATTGAGAAAAGCTTATGTTTTGAGTGTGAGCCCCTCGTCAGAGAGAAAGAGATATACACTCTTATACTCCAGAAAAGAGTTTGACTTTGAACAAGTTGAAGGTGTTACGTACACTTCTGGTTGCTGGAGTAATCGCCAATCAACAGTTTGACAAAGAAAGTGGTTGATTCTAGAGTCAATTAGATGTCAGTCTCATGGCTTTTTTTTTTTTTTTTTTCATCTTCCTCTGAAAGGTCTGTTTTACTGTAAGTCCCACTTGTGAGAATCATTCAACCAACTAATTTAGCCATTTCTTTTGACTAAGTGAGCTTTCTTTTTTCAGCTGCAAGTATGGTAAACATATTCAACACCCTTTCAAGAATTTAAACAAAACTGGTAAATTCAAGACAAAAATACCACTTTGGCTGACTTCCACTTGAAATGTTGAACCAGCTACACAAAATTATTGAAAGGTTTAAAATATCATTGCATCTACAACCAACACGTTCTAAGTTCTTCAATTTCACTGGGTTAAAACTACAGCTACAGGTGCAGGAGAAATTGTGCAAATGCGTTTTTGGAACAAACGTTAGTTTCAAAAGTTCTGAAAGAAAAATGGACAATATAGGTAACATCAAAGAGAAGCCAGAAAATGACAAGTTAATTTACTCGAGGTAGGAGGTGACCAAATTTTAATGAACGTTTCAATTTAATTATATCAAAAATTTTTCAGCTGTGCAGAAGGCGCAATTTCTCGTTACTGAAGTGGTCGGTTCTATTTTAAGTTTAATCCACAGAAATATAAAATCACCATAACAAAATAGAAACATCTTTAGATCGGTGCACAAAACTTCATAACCTTCGCTGGTTAATCGATCAATATCAAAGAAGGCCGTTAAAATGTTTCAATGCAAGCTTTGCAGTTTGTTCGCTCTTCTCGCGTCGCGGCAATTTCGTTATCTGTTTTACAGCCTAGAGCAGATAAAACCAATACTGCCATCTGCCGTTGGAAATATAATTTACAACTAAAAATGGACTGAAATCAATGGACTTGAAAGCGAATGGATTCATTTCAATACACGGAGATTTAGAGAAATCTGCCATTATTAATCGACGATCAACCAGAGGATTTTTATATATGCACAAAAGGGCACATATGACCGAGTTCCCAGATAGCTTAAGGCAACTTTAAGGTGTAAATGAAAAAGGCTTGAAGAGTTTTTGCCCTTCTTAATGGAAGGCAAAACAGTAGATGATATCTTTTCATTTTGAAATAGGTGTTTGGGTGATTTTTTTCAATTAAGCTCTTAACACGCTTTTGAGTTGTTGCTAGCAGGTCTATTGAGAGGAAGTAGTGTGCTCTTCACATAAAACTCGGGCCGAAAATATCACCACGTTTTTTTAACCCTGAAACAAAGGAAGCGTCATTGAGAGCTGATGGGAAGAGCAGCAATTTTACTATGTTCCTAATTCGTTGCCTCTTGAAGCTAGAAAAAAACTTACCGGAAATGCAAGGTACAAGTGCTTTTTTGGAACGTGTGATCAGCACCGCGCGCGAGAGAGAACAACTTGCTCTGCAGAATTTCCCGCGAAATCGAACCATTTCGAAGTTTGAAATCCGGACAGATCAGAAAAAAAGTCACGTCAACACACCATTCTGATCTTTTGCAATAATCCTGTACTTTCAATTTTCCACACCAGTGAATCAAGTCAATCATTGTCAAAACCGATTTAAACAACGGAAAAATGCAGCTCTAAACTATAAACGTCTATAACTTCCCTTCATACAGAACCAGCTAGCTTGTTCAGCTCAGTCGGGGTGTTGGAAATTGCTCATTACTGTTTGTCCCGAGTGGACCGAGGCGTTCAATACAGCGTCGCTCCAAAAGTATGTGCCGTTGAAAGCACAACCAGCACGTCAAAATATAAAAACACTTGGACAATGAATCAAAAAGTAACTATACCAAAGAGGAAATTATACTAAAAACCTCACAAAGGAACAAACACTGAATACCAAATAGCGCTGCGCTAAATCACTTAAAATAAGGTCGGCGAACTTTTCTGTGAAAAACTTGAGCTGTGGTACTGAAATCCGATCCTAAGATATAATTACAAGTGTTAAAAAGCCTTTACCTACTATCTAGCCTACGGTAAACCACTAAAGGCACAGTATAACTCCCGAACAGAGGGAAAAACCATGAAATAAACTCAGACTTGTGAAATAGTTTCGAACGATTTACACTTCACAACAACCCGTCGTTTAGATAAATATATGGCCATCGAAACAAGTTTCGTTGCCGAAATTTTCCCCAAGACCTAGACAATGTATATTTTTTCGAGGCCACTTGGGGCTAGTGGCGGCATCCTTTGATTATTTATACCGCGAAGCAAGAAATTTTAAAATCGGAACAAATAACATACTCCGCTGAGAGACACGTTAACGAAACTTGCGCAAATCTTTGGCCGAGAGCTTGGAACTTCTAGCTTCTAGCAAGAAACTGCAGCAAAAATTATGACGGCATATTCCTTTCGGTAAAAAATAAAAGTTTATTTACTATTTTTCTAAACAATATGATTCTATGGTCGAGACTTTGAGGTCGCCGCTTCCAACTGTCCCCCGATCCAACGAACCAAAGTTGCTTGCAGCAACACCGAAGCGCAAAGCAGAATAGAAGTCGGCCAACTTGCATGAAATAATTAGTCTTGCTTTAACACAGCCTGGCTCAGAAGTAAAAAAATAAAAAGGTTCCCTCACCTCTGAATTTTCGGTCTCCTTTTTGATCAGGTCGGACTTGATATCGTTCACGAGGTCCAAATGCGCACCGTTCTCGGAGTCCTCACCATCTTCCTGCTTATATTCTTTCACTTCATCGTCCGCGCCAAGATCTTCCGTTGAACTGTTGGGTAGTTGAGGCATTTTAGCCTCGTTAGTCGTGGAAAATCCCTCGAGTTTCGCTGCTTCGAATTTATTTCGCCTCGCTGTGTTATGCTGGTATATGAGCTTCAAGAGTCGGCGGCAACTCTAAAGGAATAACATCAAAGGAGGCCGACACTATGATTGACAGTGATTAATCAGGCGATCAGTGAAAGGGGCCAATAAAAAATGAGAAGATCGCCAACGTCATCATAATTATATTTCCTACATTCTTGATGTCAGTCCAGCCCAAGTTTAGCGGCTTTTCTCTTCAAAGTTTCACACCTCTCTCCCTGAAAAATTACAAGTGATTCACACGATATAGGCCAAGCAGGGAAGCGTGGATCTTTGTTGAGAGATAAGGAGTACTTCTCAGCGGACCCCCAACCCTTGTAATGAACATTAAACTCTTTCTGCTTCTATTTGATAATGTGTAATCGCATTTAGCGCTTATAGCCATGCTTAATAGTCTAACCTTTCCCAATGTTAACGTGCGACACAAATGAGCCTTGCTAACCGAATTTTCGCCTAGCAAAGGAAAAGATCTTATTTTGATGTTATGTAGCGACAACGAGCAGATTCAAACTACAGAAGGGAAATTCGCCGCCTTTACGGACGGATGGGGGTAAAATATCGAATTTATCCTTTATATAACGCATGTAGGTAAAACCGGAACTAGCTACTCTGTTTACCTGTTGTCTTATGCGTTCGTTGAGCCCACTCGTGTTGCTAATAAACAGGAAACCAAAATGACTTAAATACCAGAGAATTCACGAATAACTGTAGAAGTAAAACCTTACAAGGTTCCAGCTGCAGAGCAGAATCAGAGCTTGATTTGCTATAAAACTAGATATTTTTTCCTAATTGGTACCCAGATATAACAAGATTCACAGACAGATGGAAGCCTTCGTCATGATATCTAGTTTGAACAGTTTAAAATAGAAATGTTAACCAGGAAATCTTGTTGGAAAGTTTTTGCAAAAAACCCTTTTAAACGAGATCAAAATAATTCGATAGTCTTGAGCATTACTCTCCAACAATTGGGTTCCACTAGACATGAAAATCCTTTCATCGTCCTTTAAGATATAAATGCTCATCTTCTCTTGACCAATATTTTGCTCTTAAACTCACTAAAACTCTAATTTCTGCATTACTCCCTGCTTTGAGTGTTTGGCAGAGCTATTAAGACCAATTATAATCAAATCAAAGATATGTTTATGTCTGTGAAAATGTCTAGCCTTGTACTTTGCTAAATCGTTGTGAGAACGTACTGCGATATCCCTGCCTAAGAACACGCCGGCTTATTTCAAAACTAATCCTTCAAACATAAGAATTAAAACATCTCAAGACTCAAGGTAAATATTTCTTAAATGTTCCAAGTTTTTGTATTTCAAAAGATGAGGTAGTAGATTTTTCTGGGCTGGTTTTTTTTTTCCCGCCGCGTTGAGGTTACCCCAACCTCCCCTCCCCTGTTAAAAAGTGCGCATAATTTCTTTGATGAGAGCGTTCCATTGTTCCTTCAATGATGTTAGCCAAGGTTGGACACATCAAAGGGGCCGCCACGTCTCGTAAAAACGTAATTACTAAAAGTGTCAACTTCACTTTAAGAGGGTTCCAGTGGTCAGGTGAAGCAGTGCTAAATAAACACTTACATTACCGTTAACAATGCCTTCTACGTACTTGCTGCACAGAAAATGGTCTATTAAAGTTTTAAAACTTAATTATTGCAGCTACGCTCGTATTTGGCTTACCAAAATTTTTCTTGACCGCGCGCGACGCGTGTAAAACGCGTACTACGTGAGATTACGTGGGAGGAAGTCAGATTTCGTTCTTCAAGGGTACCACCCGTTGTTTTCCGTAGCTGCCTGCCTGTCGCCTCACAGCGTGTAAATACGTGATATTGCTCAAGTTATTTGTTTTTAAATAGGAGCGTTTATCAATAGGGCTATTTTCCCAACCTAAATCATAAAGAGACAAATAATATCACTTTGAAATAAGAAAAACAGGAAATCGGCCTAACCACATCATTCGTTGCCGCTGTCCTCGCTACGTTGCACCGACTCTCAAATTTACGTACACAATCACCTCGAAAAATATCTCAACTTTTAAAAGAATATCAACAACATTTAAGATAATTTCAATTAAAGGAAATGTTCAAATCATCGGATATAATAAACAAAAACGGTAACAGGGATTGCGTCAAAATATTTTAACCAGGCGTTGAAATTTTATCATCTTCCCTCAGAAAAAACAACAGAGGTTTCACCAAAAAAAAATGTTTGTTTATTTTTGGATCAAATAAAATCTATTCCCTGATCGCCTCTTACGAAAACGTTTTTTTCATTCAATTCCAATGCGGCTAATTGCCTTCGGAAGCCATATCATTTTTCTGGAGAGCGTGTTTTATTATTTTCAGTGGAAATGAAGAATCTGCAATATACACCGACAGCCCTGTGTCGGTAAAATTAAGCGCGGTATACCAAAGACAGTCCTAATTTTCCGGTCTTACAGCCAAAGACAAACAAACTGCGCAGAAAACACTGTACTATGACACAAATAATTCATCCGGAGAAAACCCACCAAACTAATCCTAAATAAAAAAAGTTGATTGATCAACGTAAATGACGAGGATTAGAACTTTCTCTCGCATATTAGCACTTAGATAATCGACATGTGGGTTTTTGTCGTTACGCAATTAAAGAATGTTCTTTTAGCAGCGCGTGAACTATCTTCAATATTGTTATGATTGTACCACCATGCCATCATATTTTCAATTACGTTCTTCGGTGGATACATTGATAGCAGTTTTGCTGAAAAAAAAAAGAGCCGGGTGATGTTCTGTACGTGTAAGCGGTTTATTTTTGTTATTGTCATCTTTCAGTGTTTTCCTTGCAAAAGGAATTGAATTTTTTAGAACTGTGGAATTCTCGTGGTTTCAGACCAAATACAATATCAGAAATTGCGACAAGAAATACACGGATTTAAGAGTTATTTTTTAGTTAGGCATGAAAATAAACTATCCGATAATACTCAAAATTATTCCGTGCTAAAATCTACTTTGTAAATTGAAATAAAATGATTTGACTAAAAAGTGACCAAGGTGTTTTGCAAACACTGGAAAATCCAGTTTTCAATTCCTAAGATTTGTTAAACTTCCTCAATTTCGAGTTTCCCTCAAAAAATGGTCTGATATAACCTTGACTTTTTCTTTTAATAACGCGTTTTTTCAGCAATTTCGTTTCAGTGAAATTAACAAAAAAAAAAAAACTACAGTTTTTCTTCTTTCCCACGTCCGCGACGAACAAAAAGCGTTCCCTGTCAAAGAACGCTCGTAGTCCTTAAAACTTAGTGAAGCTTATGTTCGAATCTTTCCTTAATAAAAACATGATATGAAAAGCAAGTTCCAGCGAAATGCGGAAGTTGTTCTGGTAAATAAGAAATCGAAGAGCAGTTTTTTTATAAATTTGAATAATTATTTTCGCTCGCATTTAGACGGTTGTCGGTTTTCATTTCTTGAAATATAGGATACAACCTGATTAGCATGATTTTTTTCCTTCCTTCTTCAAATGGCGTAGCGTGAAAAAAATTTTAGACATTGAACTAATAAATAATAGTGATTAATTCGTTGTCGGGTGCTATATTTTTAAGCCAGATTACGCGCTGTGTTCAATGTTTCTTTAAAAAGAAAAAAAAAGGTCTAAACACAGAGATGATGTTTCGATTCAGGATACATGGTAGAAACTAAATCAGACAATTCCGAACCGTGACGTTGTCTTTTAATCGACTAACAAAAATTGTTAATGTTAAATTAATTAAAATTATTCCAGCGTCTACAACTTCTCTATATTTCATTTTACCCCAACTCATTTTCTCCTCTCACGAGTAATTATCCTCCAAAATGTTAACCAAACGAGCCAGTATTTCAAGGTCCGTTCACCTTAAAAATTTTAGCCCAGATTTCTGAAGTTCTTTATTTATAATGTTTTTATTCGCTCTCTCATAACTGATTTCGTTTCTTTTTGTTACATCTTTAATAGTTTGGGTTGGTCTGCTAACCAAATCTATTCAAAGTACACTTCTTTATGCATTGACGTGACTCAAAATCCTGGTCGTGACTCAGTTCCAACGGGTCTCCTTCGTTTTCTCTCTGTGAACCCTGGTGGTGACTAGCATCTAATTACCTCTAAAAAATGTCACCCCTGAATCATACATTTTGATCACGAGAATGAAGGAAATGATCACCAACTAATTTAGGAAGCTCAAGTTGATTATTAAACAAATTCTCCTTGTTCATACCCTGGTAAATTTATAGATAGAAACAGTATGGAGAATATGCATTCTGATGTTAGGGTGTGAGTGTTAGATGATCAATCTAGCTGAAAAAAATGCCATCTTTTGACTAATTCTGAATTTTAGCAATCAACTTTGGCTTAGGATCTGCTTATTTCTCCTTAGCAACGTTTTACGCTTCTGCGCGCATGTAGAGTACTTTGCGAATTTCCACAATCGATTATCAGATTCATTTTTTGAACTGCAACGAACTGTATTTGAAGAAGAGAGTCTGATTTTTTTAATATGGAAGAATTTATCTCCTTTGAATCGAATTTCTCGTGATTCAGGAACTGTAGCAATTCAACAATCCCATTGATAACCGAGTCGAACTTGCTGTAAACATTCTATTTACAGCACACCAGTGGCGGATCTAAGGGAGGGCGTTCGGGGAATTGGGTCCACCCCCCCCTTTTTTTAGGTAAAAAAATAAACGTAGAGGGAAGAAAAGCCGGCGGGTGAACACACACAAACAAAAATGCCCCTCACCCCTCAGATGACCGTGCATTGAACTATATACATAATGCTAAAAATGTTCCTCATTAGGTATGTTAGTTTGCATGCCTCTTCAAAACCAATGACATTTAATGGATTACAACTCGTTAATTGTCACACCACAGGTGAGACTTGCGTCATAAGTCACGGTTCAGTATAAGTCAAAATATTTCAAGTTTGATGTCTGTAAATCTCTTCGATCGCGACCCCGATCTGTTCCCGGCCCGGTTCATTCTAGTGCTTTTCATTCTAGTGCTTTTCAACTGCATCTCGTATTTTCCTTCAATAGATTGAAGTTTTGCACATCGCAAATCAAGAATTAAAAAAGAAAAAAAATCAAAAATAAAAAGAAATTCATAACAAATACATATTTCATTTTGTATTAGAAATGTTCCTTTAGTGTCCACAATTAGCTAATATATAGCAAAATACTCTGACATTAAAAAGCATGAGTTGATGCGTCAGCTGAAACCATAATACTTAATTCAAGAACACGTCCTATCCGAATTAGTTTAACATGTAATTCTAGTTTCTGGATTCGAATTTATTTCTTTTCTCATCAGTAGCAAAACACGAGTTACAAGATGAACAATAAAGACAGACTTTATATATTTATCATCCATTTATCATAAGCGTGTAATAATTACGGAATTTTTTAGTCCCCCCCGCAAAGAGGAATCAAACCTTGAATTTTCCCGGTTTCTTTTCTACCACTGAGCTACAGAGAGCTCAGAGCTTTTAACAATTATTTCCATATATATGGTATGATAGGTGGCTGTCCCGGGAGCCTGCTGTAGATTCGTGCTGTTAGTAACTCGCTTTTAGTGAAACCTCTGCTTATATAGAGAGAGAATGACAGTAACGTTTGATTCAAACGTTAAATAAAAGAGGTTTAGTCATTTATCCTTGCGGAGCAAAGAGCAAAGAAAATGTATGACCCTGGATTGGACTAGCGAATAAGCTAGACAAGGGAATGTGAGCCGAAGTACGCGATCAGCCGCCAAGGCAAATTTAAGTGCAACTTACGAAGAAGATTTCCCGACCTCAATCATGTCATCTGGTAAACTTTTATTAGTTTGATTTCTTGCAGTCCATTCCAACAGCTGTTTGTAAAGGGTCGTTCAACCTTGCATCTCTGATTTTAGCATTAATTGCTTTAGAAAGATAACAGCTAATTCGCGATGATCCATTTAATTATATTAAGATTCCATCCACCTTGAAGAAACTTGGTGGTGCCTTGAAGATCATTTTAACAAGAGCGTGCAATGACGATCATTTTCTGCCAGGTCGCGCTTTCGAATCTTGTCGGCATTTTAAAAAGAACGCCCAACGGACAGAGGTACTCAAAACTACATTCAGGTTAATTCAGCTGAAAAGCGCAAATAATTGATGGTAGCCAATCTCAACCCCCTTTCCCCCCCTCCTCCCCCCCCAAAGGTGACTTAGGGTTGCACCATTAAGATCCTGAAAAAGTGTCCCTCCATATTCAAAGGCTGTCCCTCGCGCGCGACTCGAGGGAAAGGACCCCTGGCATTGTTGTTCTATGGAAATGACTAACAATATCATGCAGTAATAGCTAAGGTCGGATGAATTATCCTTGCATAATTTGGGGCATGACGCTCTTGTCAGCACATCGAGCGCGAGCATAATGCAGGCATAATTACTAAACTCCTTCATAATTCCCTTGATGCTGCATTGCAATTCACTGACGAAAGATAATTCTGTAGCCTCCGTACTGTCAACAGTGAGCCTGAGTTTCTTGCATGCACTTTAGGAATTTGATCCAGTAATGTGTTGTGTTCTGAACTTCGGTAAGCCTCTCGCCAAGTTTTTAGAAGTTTTAACTGTTGGTGGTACTAACGGGGGAGGGGGTGCGGCTCTTAAAGGTTATCATTTTGAATTATTCTCTTAGGCATAATAAAAATTTCGAGCGTAATTTTCGGCGTCATGCTATGTTTCAAGGGTAAAACTCAAAAGCATAACGCTCAAATTTTTTAATGTCATTCATCTGATCCTAGTCACGGTACAGCTGTTATGAGAACTAACCACAACTTAATGACTTAGGCACGTCACGATTTGCGCATGTTTAAAAAATTACGCCCAAATTTTTGAAGTTCGTCATTTTGGCAATCTGTGTCGTTCTTCTTGATCCTTGTGCACTTGGATAATCTCGCTTTTCAATGTTTCGCTTCCCTATAATAAACAATTATATAAAGTTATTCCTCCAATTGAAGAAATTTTCAAACGAACGCAAAAGAACTTACTGAAATATCGTGACCCAGTCACAGTTTTTTGTAATCATGCCCTACAATTTATACCGTAGAGCATAAAAGTTTTGCTGGAGTTATGTTCGGAAGATCAGTTGGAGATTTTTGCGTGTTTTTCGAGAACGGGTTTTTGCAGTTTGGCGCTGAGGACATAGCTCTATCAGTCAAGAACTGATTTGTGCCGTGTTTTCAGTGTCCAAGTAACAGCTCATGCATGCATAAAGCATGAAGGAACCTTAATCTATAAATGGCACCTCTTGTATGGTTATACAGCGTGAATCGACGCGACGGATGATTTATAGGTAGACATTTCGTGTGAAACCGTATTTAAACGAGTGAAAAATTGCAAGCACACAGATTTTTTTTTCTCACATTACTAATGAACCGTAATGATTTTCTGCAGAATCTCTTTTTGAGGAAGTTTATGACGATCTTCTTTTTGCAGACAGTCAGGTTGTCTAAATGTAAGCCTTTGAAGAATGCCTCCGCGAGTGGGGTTAACCGTAAAACCGTAAAACTGGAAAAAATTTAGCCCTTAACCGCGTTAGTCGTAAAAAAAGTCAACCATAGAAAACTTTCTCTAACACTGACGGAAGGAAATTAATCGTTAGCCGTGAAGTGGCCAACATTTTAACCGTTAGTTGTAACTAAGGCCATCATATCATTGAGACCCCCTCGGGTGAGTAGAAATAGACAGATATATGGCTTCTATCAGTAACGTGCATTCCTCCAGTTTGATTTCTAGACTTCCTGTCAAAGGCCCAGACTTTATCAGATAGTTCCTTTGTTGACTGTTTACTCGCTTCTCCATTAGTATAAGTGTTTGGTAAATTAGGCCCCCCCGAACATATAATCATGCGCAATTAAAAGTTAATTAACTTCGCTGTTTGAATTTAAAATCATCACGCATATAAGAACAAATGATTATTTTTGAAAATGTTTGATGGTTGCTGATTAAAAGTCCTTGGTGAAATATTGGACACTGAACTGAGTTCACATGAACCACTATTCCATGATTCATATAGCTGATCATTCCAATCTTTTTGGCATCCTTCTTGCACCTAGATCAATAGTCAGTCAAGTCAATTAGGACAGTCAAACAACAGCGCATGCATATGCGAACGTTCTAATCATAGTCCCCTCCACTAACTATGTTCTCATGCGGTAGGGATGGTTTGGTGGAGTTCTTTCAGGCTGTGGGAACTAAGTTTTCTCACAGGATTTATAAATAAACATACAAGCCAGTAGTTTACGGTGTTTTAAAATAGTATAATGAAGTTTTTGATAAGTGCAGGTAATTACATAATCTTCTCTCGTGCAATTTGGAAGAGCTAAGCACCAGTGAATTTTTTCAAAGACCAACAAAATTGCACGAGCCCTTAAGGGCGAATGCAATTTAAAGTGTAGTCCAAGAAAGAATTTCGAGTGCTCGCTTATCTCTTTCAAACTGCTGGAAAGAAATCATGTGATTACCTTTACTTACTAAAAAAAGGAAAATATTTTGGATAGCTTTTCTTAATTACGTAGAAGCAAAGCGCGCGAGTCACGTGCAAACAATGGTTCATCTAAACCTTGTAAATATTATTCTACGTTTGGTCAAAACAACCACGTTTAATCAAAAGAATGATTTTCTAGCTTTTTTTTTTCTTATTTCTTTTTAAGTTCATAGGCCACAAAAAAAGTTGAAAACGGGCTTAACAGTCTTCTTACCTCCCTTTTGCATTGTGCTACCTAAAAACTACATTCCCTCTGGCCAATCAGAACGAAGAAAACTTTTCATTTTACATTTGGTTCGAATCAAAATGGTAAATAAACAGGTTACCCCTAATTTAATGAATTTTTGCCTTTGAAAGGTCTGAAGTTTTCTCGTTTTCTCCACGTTTGCTTCCCAGTGCAGATTTCTATTTTTCGTGACAGCGGTTGTTGCGTGGGAAATTGGCCAGCCAAAATTGATCACCTTACACACGTCCTACGTTGTACCTCTGTGTTATCAAATCAGTCAGTGGTTGATCTCCATTTCTAACCGCTGTTCGGTTTATAGATTGTCTCAGGAACGGAGTGATGTGTTTTGAGATATCTCCATAAAGGCTTATTTCGATGTGATGCTCTGAGACGGTGAGCAGCCAGCCTATGACATAGATTGTGGAATTGGTTAGTTTTGTCGATTAAACAGACGAGAAATTTAAAAAAGAAAGCTGTTTTTTCGTCTTGTCTTTTCACGAGCGTGCCCACTTTTACTACAGGATAATTTGGATTAACCAACTGAACCGGTAAAATAAGTTGGCCATTGTAAAGAGTTTTAAAAGCTGACGTTTGCAGTGTTGGTCCTTCGTCAACCTCGTTCCCAGGGTCTTTTCCCTTAGTTAGCCCCACACCTAACTAAGGGAAAAGGCCCTGGGAACGAGGTTGGTCCTCCGTCAGAGCGAAGGACGAAGGGTTAACGTTCGATACGTCAGCTCTAAAAGCTCTTTACGGTGGTCAATTTACATTATTAGCTATACGGATTAAACAAATTATCTTCTTCATCGAAAGGTCAAGGTTTGTTCCCATTCCCCGGTAATTCCGCTCTTGTTTAAAAGTTCCTAACAACCATCAATCAAGGTGACTTATTATCGCCGGGATGGAACCGGAAGTTAGTCAAGGGGGCTTCTGAGAATTGTCTGAAGGCGGATCCCTCTGGAGAGTCTGGTTGCAAGCCCGCCCCTAGTGAGATTTCGAAAAGTAGGTATTCATAAACATGATTTCCAGCGTTTGAAGGAGATGACCTAGGAGGGGGGTGGGGGTGGGGGGGGGGTTCGACGGAACCACACGAACCACTCCTGGATCCGCATCGCTGGTCGAGGGTGAATAACAACGCTCTCGTCTCCTCTAAAGTCTAGTGTAGTTGAACTGCGTGCAACACTGAATGCACGGACAATTCAAGGTCATATCCTAATGTCAAAAAAGAGCCCCCCTCAGAAAAGCACCCTCTTCCTTTATTTCTTTCTTGAATAGCAAATATATTTGGAAAACTTGTTGCTATTGCCGGCTTTGTTTATAACTCTTTGAACCTCATCTGCGGCAGAATCAGTATAGCATTCGATTAAGCGCCACTCCTTTTGGCCGAAATTTGAAATAAGCGCTGGGGCGGTTAGTCGAAGAAATATTATAAACCCTCGTCACACGACGTGACACGCGACGATATTAATATTTGGAGTGAGTGGCCATGACAAGCTGTACAATTGGCAATCAACTCCTACGCACATTTTGTATTCGAGATGGTAGTCTGTCTGGCCGGCTATAATTATTTCATATTTAACAAGAGTGATGGTATTATTTTGTTTTTGCAGTCTATTTTCCTCACACGACGCTTTCGCGTTTCTTTTTTCTGGCAGTATGCAGGGCCCGTGTCATAAATGGGCCTTGGGATGGCCTCGATGAACACAGAGTTCTCCATATTTCAGTGGAAGGGCATTGAGGTGCAAAATCTGGAGTCTGAAGGTTTAAGCCCCAAAATAATTTGGTAATGTCAACTAAGTTGAAATTGTAAATTGGCCACTGTAAAGAGTTAAATAGCTGACGTTACGAGCGTTAGCCCTTCGTCAGAGCAAATGGCGAAGGGCTAACGCTCGAAACGTCAGCTTTTTAACTCTTTACGGTGGCCAATTTACAATTTCAACTTACGTATGATGCACGATCCTCGCAGTAGATAGCGCTACTTAAGCAATAGCGAAAATCAGACCTGAAAAAAGTCAGGCCTGTACGGGATTCGAACCACTGACCTCTGCGATACTAGAGGTCAGTGGTTCGAATCCCGTACAGGCCTGATTTTTTTCAGGTCTGATTTTCACTATTGCTTAAATAGCGCTATCTACTGCGAGGATCGTGCATCATACGTATCTAATACCGCAGTTCAAAATATATGAACTTCATATATTTCATTGTATCTTAATTTCAACTTAGTTGATATTACCAAATTACCTTTTTACCCCCACCGACGCAGTACCATAGTTTCATTTAGAAACTTACCCCCTCTACTCAGGGTCTTAAAATAACTGAGGAGTATGTACTGTTCACACATATGTTTCATATGTTTGTTGTTGTTTGATTTATCATCTACGGGTTTATATCGAATTAATTTGATGGCCTGCTCCCAGTTGGCTTGTTAGCTCAATTGGTAGAGCGCTGCACTAGTATCGCAGAGGTCAGTGGTTCGAGTCCCGTACAGGCCTGAAATTTTTTTCAGGTCTGATTTTCACTATTGCTCAAATAGTGCTTTACTGCGAAGGATCGTTCTCATATACGAGTATATACTGTCTTTGCCAAGACCTCTGCAAACTAAAGAATGGCTTCTTCTCGGTGTGGTAGACGCAGGCAAGTCACAACAGAACACGTACCACCTTACTGACCTATTGTTTTTATTGTTTTCCTCGTTCTTTTTTTTTTTTTTTTTTTTTTTTTTTTTTGTTCTCTCTTGTTTAACACACACTGTGTCTTGTCTATCAAGTAAGAGCCGCAAATGGTTAGGCGTTCTAGTCTTCTCGGATAAGGACGATGAATCGTAGTCCCCACCTCATGTACCTTCTCTGTACTGGTTACCGGTAGCAGGGCCGTTAAAGAACCCACACACTTCACGCAAAGAATTAGCTAGCTCCCGGTGTTGCGGTCTCGCACTGTTTCCAAAAATTCCATAATTGGAGGCACCTGCAAAATTTCCTTTTAAAAATTGTGAACTGCTCAAAGCAATGTTGCCAAAGTCCTCTACAAAGTGCTGTAAAGCGCATTAGAGCATATCAATAACATATAGATTTAGCCAAACCTAAAAGCGGAGCTCCCAAGTTCGTAATATTAATGAATAAAATAAAAGATGTGCATTCACCAAGACTCGCCTGAGACACCCCTCCCTTCATTTTGATAGTCTCCCCTACCCTACCCGTGCAATCTGAAGACACGTACGTACGTACGTACGTACGGTCAGTCACGTGACAACCAAACGAAAAGAGGTTGACCATGTTCCATGGGTATGGGGCTATGCCCCACGCGCGCGAAGCGCGCGTGGGAGCCCCGCTATGAAGAATGCGCTTGACAGATGCATCATCACCATCATCTGTGAGCTCAAAATCATGGCTTGTAAATCAATAGAAACTGAAGAATTACGAATCAATGTCTTTCTAAAGATTTGTACATTGTACAGGTGGAAGAACAATAGGACACCCTACTAGGTTTATCCACCTAAACCCAACCCACCCATCCCACCCCGGGGAAGGACATCCATCACACTGTAATCTCGTGTGTGGGAAATTAACGTCTCCAACCCCTAACCCTTCAGGAGACGGGACCTCCATTTATTCGTCCCTATCCCAGAAGACTAGAATATCTAACCATTTCTTGATGTTATAGAAAAGAAGCATATTCTTCTCAATTATTTTAAGACCTTGAGTGTTGGTCCGGCCGGGGCTCGAACTCTCGATCTCCCGCACAATGTCGACTCAGTATCTAAGCAATTGCACACCCACCCCTCCCCTCTAACGCAACATTAACCCCAAAGCAGAGTTGCTCAGAGCCTTACATTGATTCAGAACTACAATATACAGCTACTATGACCAATATGAAACAAATACTCGTGTCACAAACTTCTACTAAATGAACGATTTCTTTATTCTTTTAGCGACAAGAGCTTTTAAGTTCTTCCATTAAGTTTTCATTTAAAACTTACAACTTTTGTCTCGCGTTAATCATGACCTAATTATGAAAAACAATATCACAAGTTAAAATAACATTGCTTTAATTATGCATTGAGTGATATTTGATAATTGAAGATGCACTGAAACCTGTTGTGTAGTATTAGCAGACATCTACAAAACTATTGCTGAGTGTCCTCTTAACCCTTTTTAACTCCCAAGATCTGATGGTTAATTTTCCCCTCTAGCTGCTACACATTTCCTAGTAAATTGGTTACGAGAATTTGGTGTTCAATCAAGGTAACAAATTCTACCTGATAAGTTTGAGTATTCTCATTACCTGTTTGCTGTAGAATGTATGGATATTGTTGGGAGAAGTTGTATGTTTATCACATGGGAGTTAAAAAGGTCTAATAGCAGTATTAGTGGAATACAGGCTCATTCCAGAGGGAATTCATTACTTGATGAGGAAAAACCAATGCAGCACTCGTCGCTTTGCGATTCATGCCAGATCACCTTGTGATTTGTGTGATGTTGGTTTTCAAGTGAAATTTAAAGTGGAATTCACAAGTTTGGTAATTGATTTTCCTTGAATGGCATAATTGAATAAAAATAAGAAAAAAAGAGAACAGCAATAATACTGTTTGTTTTTATCCTGAGCATGAAACAAGAGATGTGAAACAATATCACTTGGCCTCATTTTCAACTCGCAATTCCATGCTACATACATCACTTTGTTAACCAATCAGAATGCAAGATTTTATTCAATTACTTGCTTCTACAGTGAATCAATTTGCGAGGAAATTTGGATCTTGAGCCAGCATCCACTTTATGCAGAGTTTTTGCATTAAAAATACAAGTGTAATTGTTTACAACCAAGAATTTCCACTTGTAGAGAGATTATTTAGATTAAATATGAACCTAATGGCTGTTTCCTAAGTGGTCAATTTAATTAACATGAAAAAACAAAAAATACTTCAAAAAGTGACTTTTTACATCAGACAGCCATAAATTGTTTCGTAACTCTGACTTATGTATTTACATTCTTTCCCAAATTAAACTTGTCTTTTCTCAACAAATTCAGATTAAATTCTATACTTAAAATTTGTGAAATCCAGAATGGAGGTACCTAAAGCCAAGTGATATTATTTGGTAGCATAATATATGATCAGTCCAATGACACCCAGTATTGCCAGGCAGATAACAGCCATTATTATTCTGTTCTGTATTATCCTGCAAATGTAAAATAAAAGAGAAAGAAAGATTGATGAGTTACATTCTGGCTCAAAGGTAAATTAGCACCAACCCAGGGTTGAATTTTAATCCTGGTTTCTTTATTCTTTTGTTCATGAGCCTCTTCTGGGATAGTCTTCTCTAGAGCATCCAAAAGAAAAAAGAATTACACCTTTCTTTTAAAGCTTTCAGATCTGAAATCAGAATTAACATTAAACCTGAGTTATCTTAATCCAGCTTTGAAAAGCCCGTCCCAGATTCTTTATCAAAAACCGAGAAAATAGGTAATGAGTTTTGATATTCCCATTTTCTCCAACAGCACATCTTACAGTCATAAAATTATAAATTATTTTATATTATTAATTAATAATAATTTTAATTATCAATAATAATTAATTATTATAATACCTTCTCATCATTCCTGTTAAAATTCTTGAGCTTTTTGATAGATTCTTATCTGTTGCTCGAGTCTACAAAGAAAAAGAGAGAGGACAATTGTGTATATTATCCAACTACACTCTGTAGAGTACAAATAACGCCCAAGATGAGAACAAACGTCACAAGGTATTTGTACTCCAGAGACCCGGTTAGACAGGTTTACTTGCATCATGTAAGCGATGAATTGGATTGAAGTTACAAAAAAAAATGGTGGACAATTTAAATCATTTTTCTGACAATGAAGAGTCAGAATGGCTGGCAAATATTGATCCAGGTTTATTAGATATATTGAACGAAGTAAAGCAGCTAGACGACATTGAAATTTCATCATTTATTGAAGAAAATAGAAACAGCAATGCAACAACGCGCCAATTCCATTCCACTTTGCATGGTTCTGTCACACACTCCCTGTAAATAGATATTCCCAAAATTCACCAGCACTGAAATAACAATTTGGTGTGTTGGATAATAAATAACTTATAGATGTTTTGTTGTGTAGTATCGCTGAGTATTTTTATTTGTTATTTGTATTTTGACTTGCCCTATGGGCTCATCAAAATACAGCACAACTTGTAAAATACTTAGCAATACTACACAACAAAACATCTAACAAGATATAATTAATATAATTAATCGCAAAATTGGCAATGTCAATGATTAGCTTAAGGCCAATAAACTATCTCTGAACATAAAAAAATCAAACTTTGTAAGTTTTTGTCCCTGACAAAAAAATATGCCTTATATACCTAGGATTAGAATTTTTGACTCTGTGACTAATACCTAAGTATGCAAACCTTGAAATGAAAGACTATGTAATTATCTCGGCTTAATGATTAATTCAAATCTTTCATGGAAATACCATATAGAATCTATCTGCCACAAAATTAGCAAGTCAATAGGAATTATTGCCAAGATTCGACATTATGTCCTGCATCGTGTCTTACTTTCAGTTTACAATTCACTAATTGTCCAATACTTAACTTATGGTATTTGTGCTTGGGGAAATTGTGTTGTGACATTTCAAAAAAAGATCATAATTCTACAAAAACAGGCCTTACGTCTTATTTATTTCAGTAAGTCTAAGGAGCACACCGTACCCTTCTTTCTCAAATCAAATTGTCTTCCCCAGCCTAGCCTATTTTTCAGAGATAGTAACTATTTATTTTATGATATCAACAGACAGACAGCACCAGTTAGTATACTCAATCAGTTTGTTAAAACAAGTCAGATTCATAACTATAGAACAATGATCAGTCTCTAGTGACTCGTATTTTGTCGAATTCTCTAGAAAAGATAAAATGTATACTTCTTTCTCGAGAATTGGTGCTCAAATTTTGAACCCTATCCTCTATTCAATTAAACAACTGGAACGTTCATCTTTTCGTAAAAAGACAATGGAGTTACTACCAATTTTTTTACAGTCAGAAGATGATTATGTCAAAGTCTCCCGTCTTATTAAGTTATTTAATACTTTAGGTTAGCCTCCTTTTGTAATCTTAAAATACTTGCTCTATTTTATGCTTATTCTATTCACTGCATAGTAGTGTTTTCATTGTTAGTCCATCTATAGATAAATCCTGCACTTGTAAACTGTCCTTAGATCTTCCCGCCTCGATTAGCTCTTAAGTTATTTGCGGGGAGAAACCAATGTACTTAGCTTAGCTTAGCTATAATTATATATTTTGGACACTACCAGTTCTCATTGATTAGAAAATGTTCACAGTGCGAGGCCAAAACTTTTGAGTCACCTAAATCAACATTTACCCCTCTTCTTTTAACTCTTTATACCCAAATCATCAGTATGCATATTCTCCATACTGTTCTCTATACATTTCCTTTGGTGCTGACAAGGAGAGTTTGTTTAACAATCAAGAGCTTCTGTAGGTGTTGATCATTTCCTATATTCTCATGACCTTAATGTTTGACTCAGGGGTGATATTGTAAGGAGAAATTAGATGTTGGTCAACACTTACCCTGTCCCTTGCTCTCTCTATGACTTCTCTGTCTCTATGTAAATTATTCATAATATCAACTCCTATTTGTTCTGAAAGACCAAATCACAAATTATAGTCAACAAAATGAAAGTTTAATTAATTTATTTATTTACTTATAAGCTTTGCCAAAATTTGGCAGGAGAGATCTCACAGAGCTAATGTTCCATTAACATTACTCCTACAAAGTCAAACAAAAAAAAACAAACAAACAAAAAAAAAACAAACAAACAACAACAACAAAAAAAAACTGGATATAAAGAAATTTTGACTGAAAATTCATTACCATACCCTTTCATTTCTTGGCGATAACAGGGCTCGACACTAATGGTAGCCAACCCATTAGCCACAGACTAGTAGAAATTCAGTTTTGGCTAGTGGTTTTCGATTTCCATTAAACAGTTTGGCTAGTAAACAAGCTGAAATTGTTGAAACATTTCAACTTACTAGCCACTTAGCTAGTAAATTGAAAAGTTAGTGTCAAGCCCTGTGCTCTCAACATAAAAGAGAAAAAATGCAGATTTTGGTAGTGTAAAGCAAAACGTGGAAATTTATGGCACTGCATGGCCAAGTACAAGCATGGTGAACTCAGTTGTAGGAGGTTAAATTTGAAGTCAGCTTGGATCATTGCATTATGTCATTCATTGCAGTAAGAGGAGTGAAAAAGTGTTTGGTGAACTGTGTAATGCAAAATGTGAAATGCAAAATGCGAAATGCAAAATGTGAAACGCAAAATGTGAAACACAAAATGTGAAATGCAAGATGTGAAATGCCAAATGTGAAATGCAAAATGTGAAATGCAAAATGTAAAACATGCGATGTGAAATGTGATATGTGGTATGTGAGAAGGGGGTGTTAAATGTGAAATGTGTAGAGTAAAATGCAAACTTTAAGCTAAAAACAGCTGGAAAGAATGCTACACCCCGTGGTAAACGCAAGGAGAGCTTCATGACAGACAGCTTTTTGACAAGTTCTGGTCTATAACAACATCACAGTGCAGTTCTACTCTCACCTGTCTCTACACACATTCTGTAACCTTCCTCAAGTTGTCTCCCAGATCGTTCCACTCTTTCAGTGTTGTCCAACAATCTGGCTCTCTAAATAGCAACAATGATAAGAAAAGTACAGTCAGTGTTTTCAAAAATTCCAAGAGTGTCCCTTGCTCTGGCACTCTGGGCTCAGCAGTTTGAATAGGAACTAGTGATAGTCCAAGATTAAAAGTTTTCTGACTTGTACATAATTTCTCTTGAAATAGCATATATAAGGGTTTACATTTTAAGGTATCATACCTTGGCTTGAAACAAAATTGAAGGTAAACAATAAAACCTCCTGTGAAGTTACAAATTTTAACTAAATATAAAAATTGCTGACTAACCCTCAGCTACATAATCATACTTTGAACAATGCAGCCTTATTTATTAAGTACATGCTTTACTCACTTGGATAAACCCCTAATAAATAACTGTAAAACACACCTGATCCTCAGAGTTATGCGAATCCTCGCCACTGAGGAGTTCATGTCTACCCTCTTGATCAGAGAATGCTACTTTTGCTTTTTTCTGAGAAATCAGAAAAAAGTGTCAACAACAATTACTAAAATTAATAGTCAAGAGTAAGAAAGATGGTAAGTTTTGAGCTCAGTAAAGAAAAAGAAAGATGTTTTTGTTTTGTCAGGGGCATGGGACAAAGAAAAATTTCTAAGTCCCCATGAGGAATCAAACTTCAGACCCTTGGATTCCATGCTCCAATGGTCTACCACAGAGCCACAGAGACTCTGTGGTGAGCAAGCCCCATTATGAAGTTCAAATAAATAACTTTAAGGTGGCTGAACACAGTTTTGATACCTTTGTTTCTTTCACCATTTTCTCTAACACCCTTGATCTCTCGGTCGCCAAAACTGGCAGCAAGCAAGTTAACAACATGAACTTTGTTTTTTCGATAGTTGAGCTGACGTATGTGCCATTGCCATGGTGAAATGAATAGATATAAATAGGCAATTAAAATTGGTTTTGTTTCTTTGTAGAAAATCTAGTCATTAGATTTTCTTTATAATTTGCATGCAAGGAGCTTGTAATGATACTCACAAGTTAACACCATTTTACTGACAATTTAACAGAGAGGTCTTTGATTATCCCTTGTTGAAGGTTCACTTGATTTTCTAGAATTTCCTTTGTTCAAAATCAATTTTTTTAATACTCCAGTTACTTATTTCCTAAAGTATTTTTGTGCCAAATTTTGTGAAATTCTAATGAGTGGTTCTCAAGAAATACGCATATTTCCGAGAAAGCAATTTTCCATTCAATCGCAATTTTTTTACTAATACTACACATGCGCTGCATTTAACTGGTTTCTTTCAGTGACGACGAAAAAGCTGAGAATTGCTGGGTTCTTTGCACCGTTACCTTTTCTAACATATCTTTGTTATGAAAGATTAAAGCCCTCAATACACTGCGCCAACTATAGAGAAAAATAACACAGATAGTACGGGTACGTGTTGAGTAAATAAAATGATGGGTCTATTGATGGCATGTTTGTTTTTTGCAATCCTTGTGCGTGCGCTGAATTGCATCAGCAAAAGCGCACGCGAAAACTGTGTTCAGCCACCTTAGGTTACATTGTACATGTAGTGCACTTTTCTCTTGTAATAAGAAGCTTTTGATAACTATGGCCGTGCAAAAACGACCCAACATGGCAAGTTCACAGGGCATTGCAGGGGAGGGTAAGGGAACATTTTGCCTGTCTATAATTTTAAGAGGAAAGGGTACTTGGGTATGTGCAAATCTTAAAGGTGCAGTTTAGGCATGTGATCTGTGATCTGTCAATTCTATTACCACTTGTAGCACAGTACAACAAGCAAATGCAGATGTTTTTTTTTTTTTTTTTTTGCTGTGTTCACCAGAATTGTGGCATTACATTTGGCAGCAGTAAAAGTAAGATGCAGTGCTCCACTTATGTGCTCATGAGTTACAGACATCCACTGTTTTGACATCCAAAAAAAAGAACAGTTTTGGAAAAAGATTTAATATCATTTTTTTCATTTTTTAAGACAGTGTTGACACAAGGAAAGAGTAAGCTTTTGCTTGAATAACCATGAAATGTGTAATAAAATCTAGGGATAAACTTCAAAATTGGATATCAAAATTGTGTAACGTTCTCAAAATATTACGAAATAAGTTATAAATTGCAGCGAAATAACTCAATGAAACCATTCTATTCTCACCAAATCTTGATCAAATCTTTTCATTTCATTCTTGTAAGCTTTGAGTCTATTTGTCAATTTGGGTTTTTCTTCTCCTGTTACTTCTCTAACTTCCAATTCCATTTGTTCAATCTATTAAGAGAGAGAACACTCCAAAAATTACTATTTACTTTTTCATAATTAATCATTTTATTACAATTATTTAACCCTTGACCCCACATTCTCCAAACTGTTCTCTATACATTT
Organism: Stylophora pistillata; assembly: GCF_964205215.1. Lineage (NCBI taxonomy): Eukaryota > Metazoa > Cnidaria > Anthozoa > Scleractinia > Pocilloporidae > Stylophora > Stylophora pistillata. The sequence continues at coordinate 36,264,442 of NC_142520.1, forward strand.
CCTGTTGCATTGACAAGGAGAATTTATTCACCAATCATATGCTCCTTGAGTTAGTGATCGTTTCCTTTATTCTCCTGACCTTACTGTTTGATGCAGCAGTGATGGTGTAATGAGAAATTAGATGCCAGTCACTCTTAAGGGTTAGGGTTAGGGGTCAAGCAATAAAATGCTTTGTTCTATCCTCTTACTGGCATAATAGTATAGCCCACATGTGATAATGGGAGAAAACAAGGAAACTTTGTACATCGCAAGCTTGATGAGGGTGATCTTCCTAGTAATGAGCCCTACTTAAAATGTAGTAGTGAAAATCAGCTAGCCCAATGGATGGTGCGCTGGACTGTTGTGCGGGAGGTCGAGGGTTTAAGCCCCGGCTTGACCAACACTCAGGGTCTTAAAATAATTGAGAAGAATTTGCTACCTTTCTATAACATCAAGAAATAGATAGATATTCTAATCTTCTCAGTACGGGATTTGAACCCATGACCTCTCCTATACCAGCTCCCAGTTGGCTAATGTTAGCTCATTTGGTAGAGCACTGCACCGGTATCGCAAAGGTCATGGGTTCAAATCCCATATGGGCCTGAATTTTTTTCAGTTCTTATTTCTACTACCATATAAGCAGGGTTCATTACTGCAAGGATCGCTTTCATACATTTCGTCAAACTGCAGTATACATATATGATACTCATATAATGGATGAGAGTGTTTTCAAACTTTTCTCCCATGAACCCAAGAGGGTTATTGCAGCAGTAAACCAATAGAACCTCAGGTCTGTTGCTTTTATAAAATAAACTTAAATGTTTCAATTTTCTATGGGTTTACCCAAGCAATAAACAATAGGTTTTTGACCAATCAGGGTGCTTGTGTTTTCTCAGTTACTTTATAACATTTGATACTGTCCCAAGTTTTAGTGGCATTAAAATGTTGGTAGACTACTACTAAGAAGTTGAAGAAATCAAAAGCACATGTCGGTTGAAACTTTGGTCGTGGATTAAAAACATGACCTTATTTTTTCACGAATTCGTTTTTGCCCCCTTTCACCTTGTTTGCTAACGAACAAAGTCTTAAAATTCAACTTTCAGTGTTCGTAAGAAATATTAAATTCTCAGATAAGGAGAACACAGCTATTACTCATAAGACATACTATGGGACATGTACAAGTATTTCCCATCGGCAACATTTGTTTCACGCATGATAAAAAAAAGAGAAGTGAAAATTCACTTTTTGTAATTGGACAACTACAATCTAAAGCACTTTCGTATAGACAAGAGAAAATAACCCACTTCACCGATTCAAAGTGTGATAATTAATTAAGTTGCCATGAATTTGACAATTTTTTTCAAAAAAATTACTTACCAATTCTCGAGCTTCGTCAAAACATCTTTCCACGTCCGTTACAGCACCCTTTTTAGCGGCTAAAAAGAGTCAACATACAAATGGATTTCGTAAAAATAAACTAAGGTGAACTTTGCCATCAGCCGGCTTTCAAATCAATCACAATGCAAATTTGATCAAATCTGAACACGATAGAAACTTACTTCCATGTAGATTGGGAATCTTGCAAATACGCGCTGTTATTTCGGCGCTGACGTTCCCGAACTGTTGCTCATAATGATTGAACAAGTCCGTCATGATGATGAAAAATATCCTGTTACTCTAAATCTTCTTTTATTGGTGTAGATCACAGTAAATTATTCTGTCGATATTCAAATGAAAGCGAGGAAGCAACTTCAACATCAACCATTGTAACAATGACGTGCTCCAGTCTCTCACTACTCGGTTATTTTAAATGCGTTGCACTGGACACTAGAGGGTCATTGTCCTTGTTTGGCAGTTTGCGGCGAAAGGGAATTTTGTTGACAAGCATCGACAGGCATGGCTTCCCTGCCACAGTTTCTCCATCTTCTTTACCAATGGCAATGGTTACCCCTTTTGACAGTTCTATTTATAATCTACTCCACATACTACTTGTTTCACGTCGTTCAGAAACCGCGTTTGATTGGCAAGAAAGGTCGTTTGCAGCAGTTCATTCTGCAAAGTTGTCCGATTGTGAGCGAACAATATTGGCCAACCTTTTGGTGCTTCGGTGCAAGAGCTCAAACAGTAATAAGGGCCTTGATCCGATCTAGGCCATCAGTCCCTTTTCGAAGGTAAGTTACATGTCTTTAAACGCATTTGGAGCGATCTGTTCCGAAAATTTTGAAAATTTCGAAGTTTTACATTACGTTAAATACCAATCGAGCGCTGGCTTCAGTACGTACTTACCGGCTTTTGTTGATAGTCATTCATTGGCAAGATTAAAAAAAAAACGAAAAAAAAAAACTTAAAGCCAGTTGTGAAAGAAAAGACGGCCGTCTCATACCACTTTTTGGTGATGGGAAATTTAAGGGGTATCCCAGTTTGATGAGAAATAAAACCAGGCAGAAGAGCATTAGCATGGTTTACGTAATGTGCTTATTTGCACCTGCACGCAATCGAATGATAACCAGGTTTTAGAAATTAATGCCAAAAATTCATTTTAATTTGGTAACTCAAATGTACGAGGCGACAGAAGAAACGAAATCTGACAATAATTAAGCAATTTTGTGTGCTAAAAATGAAAATTTGGAGTGAATTTTTGGAATTATTGATAAATAAGTCAGTCTTGCACTATAGTCTCGGTGCAACTGGATCCCACGGCATTTTCATTCACTGTTTTTAATGCCCAAAATAGATTTACATGTAATGCAATACCCTAAAATCTTTGCTATTTTATTATGATTTGGAAGGAGATAGCTGTATTTTATGGTCTTGTTGTTTTTGTTGTCTTTTTTTTTTTTTTTTCATCACTTTAATGTACAGCAGATAATTTAATTTCTTCCATCGAACTCATTTCGCAAATTTTCCTGGTGGGAAGTTTTATTATCAATGAAAATATTTAGGTGTGTCACAGTTCAAGCTGACTTTTTTTTAGTTGAGGTAAAGTCAAAATCAAGTAGGAATATCCTTATCTGTAAAAATCGACAAGTTCTATCTCAAATTCTACAATATGATAGGCTACACTCTTGACTCTCTATTTGCAGTGTGCATTTGTAAGATAATCAGTTGATGGTTGCCTTGCTGGTCCTTATAGCAAGGGAATTCTTTAGCTAAATATTTCTGATGACCTGTGCCATTTTCTATTCATATCTGGAAATATTCTCCCAGAGTTTGTCAATTGATTAAAATACTTTTTCTTTCAGGGAGACTCTAGTGACCCCAGATGGTGGAATTGTTTGCCTGGATTGGTTTGATAATGATAATAGTACTAGTTATAAGGATGCAGCATCCAGACCTACTGTCTTAGTACTTCCTGGTTTGACCGGTAAGCATTTTTTGCAAGAGTGTGTCATAAATATATCTTACTAACCAAGCGCGAGTGCCGTACTGAGAGAATATTGGCCCGAGGTCTTGACAGTACAGACCTCGCTGCACTCAGTCCGAACAAAAAAGACCAAGGGCTGATATTCTTCCAGTATGGCCCCGTGCAAGCTTGGTTAATAAAGAGATTTATTATACAACTGAAGTTCAAAGGGACACAAGTGCGGTATCATTCGGGACCATTCGGGACCATTCGGACAGTGCCCCGTCCAATACTGCGAGAATATTGACCGGCAATAGAGCATTTTGATTGGTTGATTTTAGTTATTGGCCCTCTGACTGCCCGAGTCGTGTAATAAAGCAGCTTATTTCTGGGTTTGCTTGATTGTTCTTTTGGGTTTGTGAGCAACTTCCAAAATTCTTGATGGTATGGCTTGTTAAGGCTTTAACTTCTTTGAGCGACCAAGACAAAACATCTCATTACAATATGAGGTAGACAGGTAATGAGAATAAAGAACATTATTAAAAACTGGATCATTGGATAATGCAATTCAAGACTTTTTATTGGCTCAGCCATTATGGTATAGGAGCCAATATACCATAATCCAATTTCTGTACAATTGTTAAATCCAGTTTCTTCTCACGGAATAAAGTCGAGAAGGTTTGTCTAATATCTTGGGGGTGTTTTTTTTTTAATAAAAAAATAATTTCACTTGTGCTTGTTGGATATGAGGTGATTATAGCCAACTCAACGCTACGCACCTCGTTGGCTATCTATCATCTCATATCCAACGTGCACTTGTGGAATAATTGTTAAATATCAATCAGATGATTATTACTTGATCCATTACCAAATTCTCTAAACTAACACAATCAGAATTGTATGATGGACAGTTAAGAGAATTATTATTGAGATCTTGGAAGTGAAAGGGGGTTAAAGGCTTTTACTGGTTGAAGGGCATGAAATTTATTTCTCCTTAAGATTGTTACACTTTTAGAATGGATGAGTTATGTGTATCTCCCAACTGGTCAGCTTTGGGTGTGATCCTGAAACTTGGGATAAATAATTTCATTCTTTGGCTAGTTGATGTTTGCTATAGTCCGTTTCAGGAAAAAGAAACTTATAGTGAAGGCATAGAAGGAGATTAATATGTACCTGCAGCAGTATATTAAATAAAACCCCTTTTTTCAGAACCACCAAGTCAAGTAAAGTCAATAACCAATATTCCTAGCCTTTTATTTATTTATCTTTTATTTTATACTAGGTTCAAATTAGAAAATAGGACATTAACTCTTGAATTTTGTTGCATAAAAACACTTGGCTATGAGATGCACTCCCCCAAATCTGAGACAGTTCAAGGGTGATCAGGCAAAATTTCTATGAAAAAATGCTCACCTTCTAAGCAAAAAAATATGGTAATTTGCCCTCAAAGCCTTGACTGACCGCAATAGTGACATTTTGTCAAGTGATTTGTGGAATATGGTGGCCCACAAGATTTGTACACTTTTTGCTTTTTTCCTTTGGTTAGATGATATAAAAGTTATTTCTAAATTATTAACTCATTTCTCTAAGGTGGGAGTGAGACAAGCTACTGCAGACACTTGGTGTTACTTGGAGAAAAACTTGGAGTTAGGTAAATTTAGTCTGTCAAAAATTAGACAAAGTATACCAATGAATGTTTTAAAATACATTTACCTCATATTGTTGTTGCTCTTTTAACCAGTTGGTCCTCTGAAATAAGCTTTTCTCTCTCTCCCTGAAAAATGCCAAGAACTTTGGGAAGGAAACGAGTAGGAGAGAAGAATAAGAGAAGTGCAGGCAAAATGGGGGTGATGGGTATTTCAAGGGGGCAGGGAGCAAAAGAGAAATGAAAAACTGGAAGAATTTGTTTATCATTAATCTGCTGTGTTTTGTTTTTAGATGAAAAGAGTGCAAACTGGAATCAGAAATCAGTTTTGCATCCCCTACCCCCCCTTTACTAAGATATGAACATCAAACTATTGACAAAATTTAATTTTTTTTATTATTTTATACCTCTTACTAACTGAGCTTGAGGTCCTTGCTGCCAGTTATGGACTGAGTTTCTTCTGTTCAGATTTATAGCCTAAGTGGGAGGTCCTGTAACTTACAGTATGGACATAGAAAATAAGGTTGATAATGTATATAATTATATGATATATTTCTGGGTTCTAATAGAGGAGTCCTGAACATTTCAGTTCAAACAGACTTTTGAATTTAAATGAAATATGGCCTGCTAAATCACCATAGAACATGAGCTAACTGAGAGCTATTAATCAATAATAATTGACCACTTTCGTAAATGGCTGCCGGATTAATATTCTTTTGTTTAAATTTAAATTAGCCTTTCTGACCTCGTTCTCCAGTACAAAATTCAAAAGAATACATTATCTCAAGCGAGGCCAGAAAGGCTAATTTAAATTTAAACAAAAGAATATTAGTTCGGCAGCCATTTATGAAAGTGGTCTATAAATATATTGTATTAACCAAGCGCGAGGGCCATACTGGGAGAATATCGGCCCGAGGTCTTGACAGTATGGACCGAGCGCAGTGAGGTCCGTACAAAAAAGACTGAGGGCCGATATTCTTCCAGTACGGTCCCAAGCAAGCTTGGTTAATAAGAGATTTATTACACGAGTGAAGTTCAAAGGGACACAAGTGTGGTATCATTCGGGACCATTCGGGACAGATCCAGGTCCAATACTGAGAGAATATTGACCAGCAATAGAGCATTTTGATGGGTTGATTTTAGTTATTGGCCCTCAGAATTCCTGAGTCGTGTAATAATTAATGTTATTCTTGTTGTAGGACTATTGTTGCCAATCACAGAGGATTTGGTGCCTCTCAATTGAAGGTCAGAGAGGGAGCGTTATACTGAATGCCATAACCACGTCTTACATCAAGTACAAAATTTCAAGTGCAAAAGATTTGCTGTAAGGAAGATTTGTATAACAAAGGTCTTTTTTTCTATAACACAGACTCCACGTACCTTCTGTGCTGCTAACACTGAAGACCTGAAGTTTGTCCTGTCACATATCCATGGAATCTATCCCGAGTCGCCAATTTTGGCCATGGGAGTTTCAATGGGCGGGTGAGTTTTCTTAAAGGAAAGGTTATTTGATACATTTTATGGTGTTATGGGTTTATGAAATAATCAAGGCCAGACTGTATATGGTAATTTTGGTTCTATCAATGGAGTTGATCATGAAAATTGGCCACTGTCAGAGGGAATATAAAGGAATAAATACAAAATATAAATGTCAAAGGAGGTAAGTTCCTAAAGAAACTGTGGTGTTGTGTCAGTGGGAATAGCAAGGCAATTTGGTTTTATCAACTAAGTGACAGTAAATTGGCCATCATAAAGGGTTTCAAAGCTGACATTGACTCTGATGAAGGGCTAACACTTGAGGTGTCAGCTTTGAAAAACCCTTTACAGTGGTCAATATGAATGTACACTATCAACTCAGTTAAGAAACCAAATTACAAATATTCTAGGTTAGCATTATTGAAATTTGTCCAATCTTGCAATAACTTTGAAAGTTTAGGGTTGTCAAAATTTTTTACCATAAAAAGATTTCATGTTAGCTTGCATTAAGTCTAGGTACTGTACAGGGCTCAACTCTAACTTTTCAACTTACCAGCCAAGTGGCTACTGACAACTTAGATGTTACACAATAAATCAGATTGTTTACTAGCCAAACTGGCTAGTGGAAATCAAAAACCACTGGCTAAAACTGAATTTGTATTAGTCTGTGGCTAGTTGGCTGTATACCGTTAGTGTCGAGCCCTGACATGCTCAGCTGTGTGCACCACTTTTCTGTTCTTACCGCAACCTATCTTTGTTTTTTTTTTTTTTTTCTAACAGAATGATAATGCTTCACTATGTTAATGAAATGAGAGAAGAGGACAGGTATGGTCTTGTTGCTGTCATGGCTGTCTCTGTTCCATGGGATTGCATGGAGTCCTGTTATTCGCTTGAAGAACCAATCAATTGTTTCCTCTTCAACAAGCACCTGACAAAAAATCTCGTCCACATGTTGTACAGGTAAACTCCAGTAGAGCAGGTCTTCTAAGATAATCTTTGCTGTTGTTATTGTACAGTTTTAATTTCTCTTGTACAGTCTTTCTATTTGATCTGAATATAACTGAGCCTATTGGCTTTATATTTGTAGGAATCTTGAAATGTTTGAAAGGCATGTTGGAAAACTTCCATTAGATATTCACCATGCATTAAAGGTAAATACTAAATAATTTTTGGATGCATAATAGTGCAATAGAATTATAAGGTAATTTTGGTTTTATCAACTGAGTTGATAATGTGAATTGGCCATTGTAAAGAGTTTCAGAGCTGATGTTTTGAGCCTAGCCCTTCGTCAGCTGCTCGAAAACTCTTTATGGTGGCCAATTTACTTTCATTTATCAATTCAGTTGATAAAACCAAAATTACCTTGTTTTACTTCCCCACTGATGCAGCACTACAGTTTCTTTACACCTTCTACCTTGTGCCCCTTTAGCCCAGGTTTTCCCTTCACTATATGTAATATTGTGGAGGCATAGTGGCCTCATGGTTAGTGCACTCGACTCTGGATCGAGTGGTCCGGGTTCAAGCCCTGGTGGGGGACATTGTTGGGTTCTCAGGCAAGACACTTAATTACTCTCACAGTGCTTCTCTTCACCCAGGGGTGCAAATGGGTACTGGTGAATTTAATTCTGGGGATTAACACTGCACTAGCATTCCATCCAAGAGGGGAGTAGATTGAAATACTCCTAGTCGCCTCATGCTATGGAAACCTGAGTTAAGCACTGGCCCAATGGGCCACTTGGCTTGTAAGCAGGCTTTATCTTTTACCTTTATGTAATATTATCCAGAAAAAAGGTAATGAGAACACTCAAACTTATCAGGTAGAAGTTGTTACCTTGATCTAACACCGAATTCTTGTAACTAATTTACAAGAAAATGTGTAACAGCTAGAGGGGAGAATTAACCATCAGATCTTGGGAGGCAAAGGGTTTAAGAGCTTTCATATGAAAATGACATCAAAGCTTTCCATATTCACTTTAATTTATACTATAAGGGTCCTCATTATATTGCACTGGTAAACCCATAGTTATTTTGTAATCGCAATAGATCACACTTTCTATTACTTTGCTGCCATAATATAATTCACATGGAATGTTAGGAGTACACAAGAAATGTTTGGAAATCATGAGCTGGTTGCAAGTGACATACATACTTTTTTGAGTGTTCTCCAAACATTCTCATACATGCAAATGGTTCATAACAGCAGTAAACAGATAGAAAGTAGATATATCTTATTAGATGTTTTGTTGTGTAATATTGCTGAGTATTTTTACGAGTTGTGCAGTATTTTGACGAACCTGTACGGCACAATGAATAAAAATACTCTGCTATACCAACCAACAAAACGTCTAATAAGAGATTTATTATCCAACTCGCCAAATTGTTATTTCAGTGTGGGTTGGAATTTCGTGGATATTTCTGGAGTACAAATATTGCGTGATATTTGTACTTGTCTTGTGCGTCATTTGTACTCTAGGAAGCACAGTTGGATAATAAATATATCTTATTAAACGTTTTGTTGTGTAGTATCGCTGAGTATTTTTACGAGTTGTGCCGTATTTTGACGAGCCCGTAGGGCGAGTCAAAATACAAATAACGAGTAAAAATACTCAGCGATACTACACAACAAAACATCTAATAAGTTATTTATTAACCAACATGCCAAACTGTTATTTCAGTGTGGGCGAATTTCACGGATATTTATTTACGGGGAGTGCGTGACAGAAGTATGCGAAGCGGAATGGAATTGGCACGTTGTTGTGTTCCTGTTTCTATTTTCTTCATTAAATGAAGAAATTTTCTGGTCGTCAAGCTGTTTTTCTTCGTTCGATTCATCTAATGAACTTGGATCTATATTTTTAGCCATTCTGACTCTTCGTCGTCGGAAATATGATTCAAATTGTCAGCCATTTGTTTTTTTTTCGTAACTACAATCCAATTCTTCCCTTGCGCAATGCGAGAAAACCTGTTTAACCGGTACTCTACAATAGACGAGTACAAATACCGCGTGATATTTGTACTCGTCTATGGCATTATTTGTACTCGTCTAGGTGTAGTTGGATAATAAACTCTATTACTTATTAATAACCCTTTAATTCTCAAAAGTGATTAACACATAACTTCTCCCTATTGTACCCATACATTATCCAGCAACAGGTACAGTGGAACCTTGATTATCCAAACCTCAATTATCCAGACTTTTCGATTATCCGGACTTTTACTCTGGTCCCATTTTTTTCATGATTATTAATGAGCTTTGATCTTCCAAACTTTATGAGGTAAAGAAATTCAGAGATTATGTCTAAATTCAGGAAAAGTGCGTTTAAAACAACGCATTACCTCCTCCGCTTTTAATTAAAAGATCGAGCACTCGGCGTCATTGAAGCAGACTTTTAGAATTTAAAGTGTGTTACCTTTATTTCTTTTGTTTCCATATTTGTCTCATTGATATTCATATTTTTTATTATCCGGACTCGATTATCCAGACTGATTACCTAAGTCCCAACGGGTCCGGATAATTGAGGTTCGACTGTAATGGGAATACTCAAATTTATCAACTTGAATTTTTTTTTTTTCATCTAACACCAAATTCTCGTGACTAATTCTCAAGGAAATGTGTGGGAGCTAGAACGGAGAATTGAAAGTCAGATCTTGGGAGTTGAAGAGTTTATTTATATTCTTTGTTCCCTTTTGCTAGTCTCGGACAATACGTGAATTTGATGAGAGGTTTACAACACCAACATTTGGTTATCGCAACTATGAAGAATACTACAGTGCTGCTTCCCTTCACACTAAATCATTACATACCATTAAAGTACCTGTGCTTTGTTTAAATGCTGCTGATGACCCATTTTCACCTTTACATGGTAAGTGTTTTAGGAAATCTAATAATCCTCTTATAAAACATTCATTTGTTGTGAGTGTAGAATGTTACTCACAGGACGATCGTTTAATACCACGTTAGGACAAAAAATTCTTGACGCACTTTAAGAACTTTTGCTACAATAATGGTGCTCACGACGATAAGGATGTAAACAAATTTATTGAAGCGGAGCGATGAGACGTAAACAACGTTGAAAAAGAAGCGATGCATAGCGAAGCGATGATTGGGCGGTATAAAGATAACATAAAAAGCGGTTTCAAAAACTAGGAGATAAATACAGCGAAAAACTATAATTAGATCAACTAGAAACTACCTTAAAACTACAAAAACAAACTTTAGATTTCAGTAATATGATGCACAACATGCACAAAGTGAATGACTTACTTCTGTGTCCACGTTAGGGATTTCAAAGTTTTGACATTGAGCTTTACGGATCTTAACATGATGACACATTGACTAGAACTGAAAAAGTTTCCTGAGCACATTCCACAAAACTAACCAATACAAAGAAAAATAGATTTCTGCGGCAGAAAAACCACAAACGCTAAAGATAATAATGCAAAAGAAACTACAAAGGGTTGAAAAAGAAATGTGAAAAACCAGAAAATATTTGGTAGTAACACTTGTAGTATTTTCTCCTTTCTTCCGAATTTTGTTACACACCATTTGCAGCAAAGCAGAAAAATCAAATCAGCAGAAGAAATAAAAATTAATATATTACTGTCTGGGTTGATCCTTATGTAAAGACTGTGCCCTAGGTCTTGAGTACAGTCGAACCTCGATTATCCAGACCTTGACTGTCTGGATTTCTTCATTATCCTCACTTTTTGTCTGGTCATAATTTTGTCATGAATATTTATTGGTCATGATGACGTTCTATAGTCATATTCATTTCAAACTACAGCATTGAAAAGTGAAATAAAGTCGAGTTTGTTTTGCTTTCAAAAAGCGCTTGCACACATTGTACCTAATGAACAACATTCAAATGAGGTCTGATTGGCTTAGAGTTGCATTGTTGGTAAGTGAGATTTCATGCTCTATTGGCTCATCTGGTGACCATATATTTTTCAAAATGATTTATAAAAGTTTTGTTTCACAATTTAATGTCACTTTCTTATAATAATTTCATCAGTTTTTGATGCTTGTATTCATGTTCTTGATTATCTGGATCCTCAGTTATCTGTACTGTTTCGGCTAGTCCTAAGGAGTCCAGATAATCAGGTTCAACTGTACTGCCCTCCACCTATGGCTTCTGGGCATACTCAAGACCTTTGGAACACTTTCCACCCTTACCAACCTGTGGCCAAGTAAATAACATGACACATCTAACATATTAATTCTTCTCTTGAAGACCCTTATGTTGTTGTTGTTGTTTTTTTTTGTGCTGCTATGCTACAAAGTTGTAGTTGTACCCACTGACTTATGATATGGTATTGTACATCTTATGAGCTTACATTTTATCTATGTGGTACCATAAGCACTAACTATGTTAGCTCTGTAATGTTACGTTCATAAAATGTGTCTTTTTCTCTCTTTCAAAATACAGCCATACCGCTTGAAGCACTGGCTCAGAATCCGATGGTTTCCATGGTTTTGACATCGTATGGTGGGCATATTGCGTTTTTGGAGAGCTTTACAATTCACAAGTCCAATTTCATGGAAAGATTATTTTTCCAGTTTGCAAAAGGAATATTTGACCTGGTTGAGAAAGACAAACTAAAGGAAATTGTAGAAGAATCATGTTTTTGATAAACAATTTGTCTGAAATATTCCTTTTGTACATACTTTAGACAAATATGTCAATTTTGAGGGAAAAGGTATTTAATTTGAGGAATATAATAGTTTGTAACAGCTCTGCTTTCATGGTTTTGATATCCTATGGTGAACATATTTCCTTTTTGGAGAGCTTTACAATTCACAAGTCCAATTTCATGGAAATATAATTTTTCCAGTTTACAAAAGGAATATTTGACCCTGTTGAGACACAACATGAAAGAAATTGTCGAAGAATCTTGTTCTTGAAGAACAAGTTTGTCTGAAATATTTATTTTGTACATACATAATACAAAGATGTCAATTTTGAGGGTAAAGGTAATTATGAAAATACAATATTTTGTAACAGCTCTGCTAATTAAGGCCCATTTCTTGCTAGTCTCTGTAACTTAACTGGCCTGTAAAGCTGTTTCAAAAGTTTTGAAAATAATACAATAAAACTATCAGCTAAAGAAACAAATTAAACTGGTTTGGGTGCCAGAACCTTCTTTCAAGTGTCCCATTATTTTCTATTCTGTCTATTTTGATTTTAAAGCATGGCTTTGGGCCTGTTAACCTACCAGGACTTGTGAGAAACGGGTCTCTGTTGATATACTTCTGTATAATTCACTGATAGTCACGAGGCCAACTCAAAGAGTTAAACAAGATACAAGTTACCATTGGGTTTAATAGTAGATATATTACATCAGATGTTTTGGTGTATAGTGTCATTCAGTGTTTTTTTGGAGTTGTGCTGTATTTTGATGGCCGCTGGTAGGGCGAGCCAAAATACAAACAAAGAGCAAGAAAACTAAGCAATACCACAAACCAAAATTTATTTTCCAACTGCTTTTTTTCTGCCAAGCCACATGTTATGAACAGTTCTAGTTCATTGCGTGACTTTGAACAATGCGTGATTATTGAAATTTGCACAAGTATATTTCTGTTTCTGTGTGGTTTTAAATAGTTAAGCAATTGCGGTTTCCTATATTTGACAGTTCATGAATAGTTTGTTTTTCCTTATTTGACAGTTCATGAATAATTCATTTTAGTTTGTTTTAGGACTAGATTTTTTAGGTTTTGATTTCAGTTGCGATCAGTGTCAGTATTGCGAACATTGAATTAAGCTTCATTGTATTAGTTCTCCCAATTAAGTCACAGAGATCCACTCTCCAGAATCTTCTAATCAAGTACAATAAAGATTAAAGAAATCTTTGTTGGTTTGATGCGTTTGCTGCCTTCTGTACCACCATACTTTTCCTCATTTTGCATAAAGGGCGGAAAGCAAGGTGGATAGAGAAGCATAGTGTGCTCAGTCAACTAGTTAAACATTTTTTTTTTTAATAAGGAACAAAACCAACTGTGCAATATTGTGGGATATTTGTATGCTATTTGCACATTATTTGGGACTCTGTGTTGTGCATAGTTGTTATTAACTGAGCGGGAGGTCTGTATAGGAGAATCTCGACCGAGGTCGCCAGTACAGACCGAACACAGTGAGGTCTGTACCAGTGACCGAGGTCAAGATTCTCCTATACAGACTGACCTAGCTCAGTTAATAAGATGTTTATTACATAGCTGTGTCTTATATGCCAATTTTTTATATTCTTTGTACCTTTTTTTTCTTGACCGGTCCAGATGGGAAAATCTAGACCGCTTTCAATATTGATTTCAGCCAATCAAATTCGTGAATTCGGTAGCAACCAAGTCCTTGTGAGACACAGCCATATAATAAAATTGGATAATAAGTGGCCTTACTCACTAACAAGTTTCAAAATGATGCTTCACTTCAACCCTTTAATTCTTAATAATGATTGGCTTTTAATTTCTCCCTACAATATCACCTGTGAATCAAATGTAAACGTTAGGAGAATAAAGGAAATGATCATCTTTAAGAAGCCCCTGATTCTCCCTGACTACCATTGAACGTCAAAGAGAACAGTGCGGAGAAAATGAAGACTTATGTAAATTAGGGTGCAAAAGGTCAAATTTGGGACTGAAGTTTGACATTTTTCTTTCCTTTTGCTATTCATGATACCGTGTTGATTATGCTCACAAAGAACGTTTATTGTAAATTCAGTAATGATGATTACCAACAAAGAATTAATCCTGCCTCCAACAACAACAGTTACAGCATTAGTATTTCATGTTAAGAGTGTACCAGTAATACATATTAGCTTAGGTATGTTACATGATTGCCGTGCATATGTTCTTCATGCTTCCAAAGTACAGTTATTGTAAATTGGTAATAGTAAGTGACATTAAGTACTAACAAAATTTAAACCTTCCATCAAGGGCCGATCATTTTAATAATACTTAATAATAATTTTAATAATACTTAGGGCATTATCACTATTTCATGTTAAAATTATAGAAACAATATCCGAAACAGATGACGGTGTGTTACATGGTTGCTTTCTCTTACTAATGACTACAAAACTTGAGGTAAATTTTAGAATTTACATGTAAGTACAAGTGCAAGTCTCAATACCCAGTGTGTATACTAGTTGATGTTGCAGCAACTTTCAATTAAGTGTCGAATACAATCCTGGACTGCCAATGTAAGTACAAGTGCAAGTCTCAATACCCAGTGTGTATACTAGTTGATGTTGCAGCAACTTTCAATTAAGTGTCGAATACAATCCTGGACTGCCTTTGTTTTGCTTCAGTTTGCTCTCTGATGGGCTCGGAGAGCTTGCCCCATAACTCTCTCAAACAATCAAATTCAGATTAGGTTCCCTCAATTTTCCATGCATTCGGTCGGCCAACAGTCGTTCGCAGATTGTTGGAAGACAGTCGGCCGTCAGTTGGCCAACAGGCTTTTCAAGGAGTTCTTGATTGGTCAAACAAATTCTCCTCGTCAGCACCTTGGGAATATACAAAGAAAACAGTATGGAGAATATGCCTACTGAAGTTAGGGTGTTAGGGGCTACAAGTAAGCGAAACTTGCCAGCCTCATTTGCAACTTTTGGTCCAGCAGGTTGACTTCACTCCTCGTCTGCGCTATATCTTACATATTCATTTGTTTTGAAACTCAGAACAACCTTTTCCAGATGAGGTTGTCTGAGTCTAAGTTGAATGGTCTGAGTATAATAAAAATGATTTCAATAACTAAAACATCAATACTTTTGTTTGTCTTCGTTGAGCGCCTTTGAAACGAAAGAGATATGCTACAGATTACTTACCTTCCCCTCCCTGACAAAGCATTTCTTGTTTCCCTCTAAGTAACAAAGGCTTCTGGGATACCGTCTCCTTCGAGTGACGCAAAGGCGAGCAGACCTCATGTTTGGCGTTTTAGTCCACTTTTGAAAGAAAACAAATTTCTTCAAAAGTGTGGGGTCTCCTCACTGATTCTCGTCGACTCCATAATTTCTCCGTTTTTATTTCCCTTCTTCCGTTATTACCGCCAATTTCCTCGTGGAAGTTAGCGGTAATTTCGATCAACGTATCTTATCTTCTAACCGTGGACGTCGCCGGCCATATTTTGAACTTATTTATTATTCGATCGACAACTCTCCACGCAAAATCGCTCTTTTATCTTCGTCTTTTTAAATCATTCCTGAAGTAATTTACCTTCACAAGTCCAGCGATTGTACCGATGGCTCAGAAAACGCCCGTCAGCTTGATGAACGAACTAGCCAAAGCCAACAAACTCAACCCCGAATACAAAGTCATTGAGGAAACCGGACCAGCTCACCAGCGAACGTTTACTGTACAACTAACCCTGGGAGACGTGGGGACGTGGGAAGGTAAAGCGACAAGCATCCGAAGCGCCAGACATGCGGCAGCTACTGTGGGTTTGGAGAATTGTGGGTTAACAAAGCCTGAGATTGAGAAACCTCAAATCAACCAGTTCAACATAACTCCTACTGTGGAACTGAACGTGATGGCAATGAAGCTTGGCAAGCTGACTCAGTACCATGATCTGCAGCCTAAGATACCGTCACAATACCAACCAATCAGCATGGGTTATCATAGCCTCCAGATGCAACATCATCACACTGGCTTGCATCACTTGATGCAACGACCCCGTTCCCCCTTTAGCATTGCACACCCAGGTCAAGAAAATCATTATCGTCCACACTTCCAAAATGGATTTCATTACCGTTCTCCACCACCCCGTGTACCCAGAATCTTTTGTGTCAAGCTGATCGTGGGAGACCAGGAATTCCATGGCGAAGGACGTGACAAGCAGAAAGCTCGTCAAAATGCGGCATCCAAAGCAATCAAGATGCTGCGAGGTGAGATGGCTACTATTTGGGAAAAGGTGACTACATCCTCTTCACCTGAAGAATCAAAGACAGCTAACCAAAATGGTGAAAACAATGTTAATCAATCAGAGAGTTCTCCTAAGGAGGGTATCACTGAAGTGAAATCTGAGATCAGTCAGGTGTACGAGATAGCTTCTAAACGGAAACTGCAAGTAGGATTTGAAGATGTGAAGAGCAGTGGTCCTCCCCACATGAAGCGTTTTGTGGTGAGTGCCACTGTGGGTGAATTCAAAACATTAGGGGAGGGCTGTAAGAAAAAGGATGCAAAACAAGAGGCTGCCAGAAAAATGCTGGAAGAGTTACAAAAGCTACCTGAGCTACCCAAAGATGAAACTAGCTACAAGAAAACTGGTCGGTTTGCTCACCGTGGGCCTCGGATATCCCATCACGAAAAGCCAAAGGGAGAGATAGATCCCTCCATGAACCCAGTCAGCATTCTGGGGCAGATTCTTCAGCGAAGACATGATCAGCCACCAGACTATGAACTTCTTTATGAGAGGGCAAAGGGAAATGAGAGGGAGTTCAAAATGCGAGTGACTGTAGGTCAACACCAGGCTGCTGGATGTGGTTCAAACAAGAAGGAAGCCAAGAAAAAAGCGGCAGAAGCCATGTTACAACTGATTGGATTTCGCTCTCCTGAAGGACAATCAATACCTGTTAGTACTCATGTATGCAATTGTGACAATCGTTGACTTGCTTGTTTTGACATATCATTTCAGAGCCACCTTAATAACTTTGTATTAACCCTTAAACTCCCAGAAGTTATTAACATGCAACTTTTCCCCATAATATCCATCCATTATCCACCAGATAGATAATAAGAATACTGAAACTTATCAGGTAGATCTTGTTACCTTGATTTGATACCAAATTCACATAACTAATGAACAAAGAAATGTGTAGCACCTAGAGGGGAGAATTAACAATCGGATCTTTGGAATTGAAGGGTCAAGGTGGCTCTGAATCCAACAATAAAAACAGACAAAAACACTTTTTCTAAATATCAAATATTGGTAATTGAACGGAGTGGGGGGCAATTTGGTCTGAAATTGTATGCATGATTTGAAATCACAAGTATGATTTCAGACCAACATTGTGCTACACTCGGTTCGACTGGACGCTCGAGGAGCATTCACTCAGGCCTCATATCAAGCGTTTTACTTGAGCATTCTCCACACATAAAACTATATGAAACTACATCCAGGACCTGGGTGTGGAATTTTCGACATCAGTCACCCCAGTGCCACTTTTTGACAGTTATTTGTGCCAACAGATCCCCCTTTTGGTAACTAAGAGTTGCTTGCATTTTAAGACTCACGCTTTCCTATGGGGGGGGGGGGGGGAGCCTGACCACTTTATTGCATGCATTTCCAGTTACAGGATGTTTTGGTCTGTACAGATGTTTTGTTGCTCCAGTGGTGAGCTAGTTTGCTGAAAGTTGTAGAACTTGTTTCTCATTTCCCTTCTTTTTTAGGGAGACAAGGCTGTGAAAACAGAAAAGAATGATGCAGAGCAAAAGGCATCTTTAAATGCTAATGGAACAAACAGTGAACCACCCACCATACTTGGCCGACAGCTGAAGCCTGGACTGCTCCCGATGGTTCCGGAGCTGGTTAAACAAACTAGATCAGATCTGATGAACTCTGTGGTTGCACCTATAGCACAAGTCAAGCAGGAACCACAGGTATAAACAAGAAATGTGATTTCCTATCTCTTAAACCTTTACACCCTAACATCAGTATGCATATTCTCCATACTGTTCTCTAGACATTCCCTTAGGTGCTGGCAAGGAGAATTTCCTTATTGATCAAGAGTTTTTGTAGAAGCTAGTCACTGTCAGGGGCTGAAGGGTTCAACAAATAGATTCCATGTTGTCATGCATCTGTGCAAGAGGAGGTCACATATAATAATAATAATAATAATAGGGATTTCTCTAGCACTCTATGCTCATGGCGCTCTATAACTGAATATTTCAGACGGAAAATTTTGTTGCTTTAATGCATGTGATGCTTAAATGTGACAGCGTGATGCTGTTAGTGAGCTTCTATGCACTAGCTTATGTTTGGCTGTGTAGTCGCGTGATGCGGTTCCAGTCAATACCCACTAATTGACCCTTGCTCACCATAGAGTCTCCCGTAGCTCAGTGGTTAGAGCATCCGACTAGATCACGGAGGGTCGTGGGTTCAAATCCCATCTAGAAACTCGATTTTTAAAAATTGGAAAATTTTGTAGATTAAGAATTACATCAATACTAAAACAAATATATAAAAGTACAAGTTAAAAAATTTTATCTAAAAATTAAGATTAGAACTAAAAGTAAAGATTAAAAATTGAAATTCTTATTGCAATATTTAGGCTATATGCATTATTCTAACAGAACTTTAATTAAAATGTTCTTTGAATAAGAAAGTCTTTAGAGAACTTTTGTTGGATGTCACCAAAACGTGACAAGAACAAAACAGTTGCATATGAGTGTGGCAGTGTGCCACTGATGTTGTTACCACAGTTTGGTATCTTCTGTGATATGTTACTGTTCGAACCCATGACACCCTAGAATCTATTTGTTTTATATGACAAAAAAGCAAAGTGGCTCTCATGGTGATGTCATCCATGCATTTGTCCACTAATAATTTATAAGTACAAACCAATAAAATGTGTTTACAACTCAGCTTACCATGTGATATGTGATTCACACTTACATAGCAAACCATTACTTAAATTTGAAGGCTACACCTGCTCAGATGACCGTTTTATTTCTGCACTGGTTGCCAACAATAACACTGGCAACAGTCAAACTGCAAAGCAAATGAATGAATTGTGTTTTTAATATGAAATTACACTTGAAGGGCTGAAATATTCACAGGGAAATGTTACTTACAATTCTGTTGGGTACATACATCTTTACATGGCTCTTTACATGTTCTTTTAGCAGATGAGTTCAGTTGATTGTTAGACAAGTATTTAAATTCGTTGTGCCTATTTAAATATAAAAAAGCTAATTCATCCCCAGATTCTTTGCGACTGCATTTTGGTACCAAAACAGAACAGCTACACAAAAAGCTATTTACTTGAAGTATAAGTTGAAATTCTTAGTGCACTAAATGCAAATCAATATGTAATGGATAACACTTTTACTTGATAATTTGATAACCTAAATAATCCTTGTCCGACTCCACCATTCTCATTAGGAGCCTACCGTCCAGGGTGGACTTAACCGCGCCCCTGGGGCTCCTGTGGTGAAGTCAACAGCTGGAAAACCTCTTACGTCTATTCAGAAGCTAATACATGTGGCTGATGTTGAAGGACTCAGAGTACAATTTACTGATTACTCCAAGGTTAGTAACTGCCTTCTTTTAAAATTAGTATGAGTGCTTGATGTGTTTCTTGTGAATTTCCCTCATCCCCTCTGTTCTTGATTTTTTCCCTCCCACTTTATATGAAGGAAATATGCTCTTAGTTCCTTCAAGGTGCTGAAAGTGAAATAAGCTCTAGCATGATTGGGCATCTGGCTTTTGAGCTGCCATGATCATTTTTTTCTCTTTAGGAGAGAGAATTTCTGACTGTTGTCACGGTGTCATCCATTCCTCCCCTCACTTGCCATGGATCAGGAAAAACTGTAGAGGTCTCACGAGAAGCTGCTGCAAATAATGCTTTAAAACCACTACTTCAGTTACAAGGTATAGCTTGGACACATTTTTTCTCTTTTTTTTTTTTTTTCCATTCTTCTGACTGAGGCTTGTAACTAAGAAATTAGGCTGTTGCCTGAAATTTCAAGCAAGACAGCTCAAAAATAGCATTTGATATGGAAGGATGGTAAGTGTGTAACCTCAGAAGTGCCCATGTTGGTGTTAACCAGGTAATCCCCATACCAAAACCAGCTGGAGATTGCCACTTTTTAATGAGGCAAATTTTGCTGACAGCTGATGCCTAGAGACAACCCTGACTAGGTAAATTATTGTTGTCACACAGTAATGCAGTGTTCTTTTATTAACTTGCTTTTGTAGGAAGCATCAAAACCCAACCACCGGCCACTAAGGACATCAACACAAGTGATGAAGCCAGAGAACACCAAGCAAAGAAAGATTAACAATTTTGATGAAGTTTGGAGAAAGCCAATGAATGGATCGTACAAATGACCTGCTTTAAAGGCTGCTTTGATCTTAGTAAATTATCAAGTAGATTTAAGTGTGATTACAAGAGATAAAGAATTAGTAAAATAGTTTTTTTTATGTACATGGAGTCTCCAAATCTGTGCACAAAATGAGAGAACTGGTCACCTGTTGAGGGTCCTACCTATTAAGTTGGTTATGTTGTTTTATTTTTTAAATAATTAATGTTTTCCTTGATAAAGAGGGTTGATAAAGGCTCTTTAAGATCTTTATTGACCCTGCTTTGCCTTTACATAAGACATGCAGTGCTCTGACATTAGGTGTGGACCAATAAATTTTGCCAGTTAGTTTGAAAAACTAACTTTTGTTATTTTTTAAAACAATCACTCTTGGGTAAGCCATTGCAAGCTTGCTGAATGCATGGACAAAGACATGATTCGTATGATGCATGATCCTCGCAGTAGAGAGCGCTATGTAGGTTATGGCGTGCATCATATGTATCTATAACCGCAGTTCAAAATATATGAACTTCATATATTCATTGTAACCAAAGACATGATTGTAACAAGTTACCGTATTTTGTGCGCAGCTTTTGTATTTGGCCCCAGATAGATGATGGTGACAACTTTATCACAAAAACACATTTTTGGTGACCAGTTAATTTATTCTGAGAGTATGTGTGTTTGGTGTTTTACTGTATTTTGTGGAGATGATATAAGTTTGAAATGAATAGGAATTGGTGCTTAAGAGATTGAGCTCTATTAACTCTTTAACTCCCACGATCTGATTGTTAATTCTCCCCTCTAACCACTACACATTTCAGTGTAAATTATTTAAAAGAATTTGGTGTTAGATCAAGATAACAACTTGGACTTCATAAGTTTAAGGATTCTCATTACCTGTTTGCTGAATAATGTATAAAAAAAATTATGGGGAGAAGTTACATGTTCAACAGTTGGAGGAGTTAAGGATTCACCCAGTGGTAAGCAATTTATTGTTCTAGGGAGGGGAGGGTTTTTATCAGGTAGTATACCTACAGGAGAACAATGTTAAAGAGTTAGAGGATTGCCATCATATGACCTGTTCAGCCCTGCTCATGCAATACCATAGAACACCATAGTAAAAGCCAACGTGAACAGAGCCAGACAGGTTGATGTGAGCCAATCCAGAAAAAGCCATTTGGCCCTGCTTCCCTTTTGTCGCTTTTTTGCAAATCTTAAAGGAAAACAGAAACCAGGAAAAAAGTAACATTTTTCAAGGTATTGGAAGTTTCTTGTTCTGATGTGGAAAAAATAAAGAAAAGTTATAATTCCAGAATTTATTGTGCTTGTGTGGCTGTGTGTGCCCTTGTATCATGTTCTATTTAGGTAAGAGTTTTAAATGATTTACACTCTGCGTGAGTATGTGAACAGTCTTAGAAAAGAGATGCTTGTTATGCTCCTCTGTGATTGGTCTATTTGTTGAATGCCTAGACTGCAGTGATCTTACTAGAACTCCATTATAAAAATCCTATGATAATGATCACAGGCTCCAGGAATGAATGTTATTTAATGGAATATTGTTTAAAAGGGAGATGTCAAAGTTTATTTTTTATTGGAGACAAGGACGTTGAGAAATATTTGTGTACCAGTACCATAAATATTACATACATCCTTGTTTTTGCTTCTTTACTGAAGTAGAGTCAAACTGGCTTTGGATTATTTTAATATGTAGGTCCAAAAAGATATATTTTATTTAATTAATATGAGTGCAGCCATTTTTGTCATTCATTGTTTTATAATTGATGAACAATTCTTTCATAACTGGAGCTATGGTCACCTTGAATGTTCACTCCTGCCAGGCATTTGCCACTTGAAGTAAAACCCAAATTTCAGTATGCAACCTTTTCACTTTCAGAAGTAGTTAAATAGCATTCCTTCCAACAACTTTAACTTTCATGTTAAACAGTCAGGTAATCAGAAAACAATTATTGACAAGGGAGAAACAAGTATTGTTTCTCTAGCTAACAAAGAGCTATATTGTCATTCTGTGGAAGAAATTGTTTTCTTATCCTGGGAATTTTAGGGCGAAAATTAATCTAGTATTATTAGTTGTATTATTTAGTTGTGAAGTATCAATTAACAATCAGTAAACAGAGGCTTCCTTCTGCAGTCTATTTTTTCTTGTTGTATTACACTTGCCACTTTTGAGAATGTTTCATTCTTCAACTTTTGGTCCTAGTCAACATGATTAACGAACTCTTTTTATTCCACAAATTTATTTGTGTTTTTCTCGTTGCCATGTTTCCACCAATCACGTAGCTCCATTTTCTACCTTTAAAAGCACACACAACCCACAATTCCTCTATTCCCTCCAATGAAGGGCTAGCGCTCGAAACATTAGCTTTTATAACCGTAACGGTGGCCAATTTACTATTTCAACTTTGTTGATGTATTCAAATTATGATGATTAATCTGGGTTTGAGAAACTTAACCAAATTTCAGGATTAGCATTCTGATTTTTGATATGTTAAATGATTTAAAAAATAATACATCAGAAAAATTAGCACCTCTTACTAAATGAGATGGTGGTACTGTAACTTGCAGTATGGACTGAGAAAATGAGGTTAATGAAGGATATTTATCATAGCTCTGGATTCCAAGAGGGGGGGGGGGGGGTAATTTCAACTGAAACAGACCTTTGAATTAAGTGGGCCCTAAAATGGAATACAGCCTGTCAAATTGACCAATGATAGCACATGTACTAACAGAGAGGCAATAATTAGCATGATAGACAAGTATTTCTATGACTATTTCCATCAAACTAAAACTGAAGAAATTAAAAAAAAAAAAAAAAAAGAAAGAGGAAAATTATTGAAAAAACATTGCAATCGCTTTGAGAGTGAATGGAGGCACTAGTTGAGTGACAATCATCTTTATTTGTGACGAATGTGTGCTCTGTTAATGATAATAATAATAATGTTGAAAAGGTTAATACTTGTATCATCATTATTATATATATCTTATTAACCAAGCGCAAGGGCTGTACTGGGAGAATATCAGCCCGAGGTCTTGACAGTACGGACCGAGCGTAGCGAGGTTTGTACAAAAAAGACCGAGGGCCGATATTCTTCCAGTACGGTCCCGAGCAAGCTTGGTTAATAAGAGATTTATTATACGACTGAAGTTCAAAGGGACACAAGTGTGGTATCATTCGGGACCATTCGGGACAGTGCCCGGTACAATACTTAGAGAATATTGGACCAGCAATAGAGCAATTTGATTGGTTGATTTTAGTTATTGGCCCTCTGACTGCCCGAGTCGTGTAATAATGTGACATTATTACATGTAACATTGGATGACTCCCCATCAGGCAAAGTACACTTTTTTTTCTCCAGGAAAATGCATTGCTACCAAACCCAACAAGGGTAAGTGAACTTAAGCCAAGCCTGAAGTATGATTTACGGATTGGAACTAGATAGAGGGCTTGATACAAAACCTCTGATAATTCTGATTGTCAACCACTTTTAATTCATTACAATAAGGCAAATGTTCTCTGGGAACAAACTCATTTTGCTAGATGATACTTTGAAGGCCGTAAGTTAGATAACTATTGGGTTAATCATGTCATCTTCATTAAATAAAGAATATTGTATTGTATTGAAGAATTAATCATTTCTTTTTGATAAATAAAAATAATGCATAGCTTTGTGTTGTGCAATTGGGTTTGAAATCATATATGTAATTTCAAGATCGAACAAACATGTAGCATGAATGGGATAAATTTGCTTGCGCAGTGGAGGCCAGAATGTTTGATTTGATTTATAGTCCACTGCTAATTATAACAAAATCAATACTAGGTGCACTGCAATTGGTTGTTGCCCATGATCTATAAAAGTACAGATGGAAGGCTAATGTTATACTTTCTTGTTCTTCCCATGTCATTTTGGTGTCGCGATCCATAACAGTACAAACACAGCGTTATCAAAATTGAATCTACCTGCTAATTAATACAGGTTAGATTTTCAGCACGTAAGATTTTGAGTCCTTGAAATGATTCAACAATTATTGTGTATGGAGTTTTAAAGCCAACTAAAAGGCCCTCAATAGTATGACACTGGGGGGGGGGTTACTTTAGGATTTTCTGGGTGGGGATGTGCTGCTGGGACCCTGGAACCTTTAACCTATACTAGACCTAGTTCAGCTGAATTTTGCTACCCTATACTAGAGTAAACTCCCCAAACCCCCCCTATCCTAGAGTAGCTGAGCTATGCCAAGCATGCATGTACGCCGTTGTAAGGAACAATAAATTGTTTAATTTTAACCAGTATTAAAACCACCGACTTCCGTCTGAATCCTGATTTTTGACAGTTAATAATATCCACTACTGCTTTATGAAAGCCATCTATTGACACTGTCTTTGTTTTTACTCCCGGGGCTGAGTAGTGTAAATTTCATCTTGTCGATTTGATTTTTTGTATGTTTGAGTGGCAATTCCCCATTTCCCTAGTCTAGATAAAATCTTCAACCAACTGATCAGTTTCCTGAAACAGATACCCTATTCTAGACCCAAATGCTCTGATTTATATACCCAATCCTAGAGTAAACTGCTTGTCAACCATACCCTTCACAGCGGCACATAGTTACCTAATGTATATAGCCCATATATGGCAGTACCCCCCTCCCACCCGGGTATGACACCTCATTTCTTTGCCCATGGGAAATTTTGAGGACTTGAGCTACCTTAACTGGAGAGAGGTATGAATTAAGAGTCTACCACTGAAAATAAGGTAATGCCAAACTCCAAGTAAACCTCTCTCTGACTTATCTCAAATCTTCCGGAGGGCGCAGAAATGCACCTTCTGCGATGCTTGTAATAGGAGCTTGCTCACAGCCTGGGAGTAAATACTTTTACATGACCCTACTACAATTATGTAATACTATTTATTAAAAACTGGCTCATTGGATAATGCAATTCAAGACTTTTTATTGGCCTAGAGCCATTATAATGGTATATCAGGGGCGGATCTAGGAATTTTTGATAGG
The DNA here is from genome assembly GCF_964205215.1 of Stylophora pistillata. NCBI lineage: Eukaryota > Metazoa > Cnidaria > Anthozoa > Scleractinia > Pocilloporidae > Stylophora > Stylophora pistillata. The sequence continues at coordinate 36,289,921 of NC_142520.1, forward strand.
GGGGGTCCAAACTTTGGTTCAGAAAGGACTGTTGGACTCTTTTGAGGCAAATTACTTCTCCTCCACACCCCCTCCCACCAGTCGCGGTTGCACGTTATAATTCCTTGGCCGCTTACTGTTAACTTGGATTCATTAATTTAAAAAATCAGCCAGTTAAAAAGTGATATATGATCCTGTGGAGGTAAGAATTTCAGTCTCAAAGTTGTAAACATCAGGTCAGTAAAATAGGGGGGGTCCGGAACCCCGGACCCTCCCCCTGGACCCACCACTGTATATGAGCCAATATACCATAATCTAATATCATTCTGTACATTGTAACATCCGGTTTTTTCTTACAAAATAAAGTCGAGAAGATTTGTCTAATATCATGGGGGCGTTTTTTTTAATAAAAAAGTTATTCCACTCGCATTTGTTGGGTACGAGATGATTATAGCCAACTTGGCGCTAGGTGTCTCGTTGGCTATCTATCATCTCATATCCAACCTGCGCTCATGGAATAATTGTTAAATAGAACATAATTATAGTTTTTTTTGTGCCAATTTGAGTGAGGTGCTTGTGTTTTGTACCTATACATTGGTTGTTCTTGGAATTTCCTTGATAGGAGGTGACTGTTCTTCACCAGAATCTGAAACTGTAATGAACTGTGCAACAGGAATCAACTCCGTTTCTGGCATTTTTTTGGCATTTCCATCCACAAGTATTGTCTGTGATGAAGCAGACTCTTGGTTCAAATCCTCATCTGACTCACTCTGAGATGGCAGCTTATAAAACCTCCATGCAAAGTAGAAAGCCATGGCAGATAGAAACTTGAAACCACCACCAACAGCTAGCATCAGATACCTAGAGAAAAATGTCAGTTGGGAATGAATGACAAGGTGCATTTTTTTCACCCTGAACACTGTTTAACTCTTTAACTTTCAAGATCTGATTGTTAATTCTCCCCTCTAGCTGCTACACATTTCCATGTAAATTTGTTGCGAGAATTTGTTATTTGATCAAGATATCAACTTTAACCTGGTAAGTTTGAGTATATCCTCATTGCCTATTTGTTGGATAATGTATGGATATTATATGGAGAAGTTACATGTGAATTACTTCTGAGAGTCAAAGGGTTAAGGGTACCTTGAAAAAATGATTTGAGCACAGTTGCACTAGCTCCTAAGATTTATTGTCTTCCATACAATTCTTGTGATGTCAGTTCAGAGAATTTAGTATCAGATCAAATGACAATCCATATTTATTTGTTACTAGTCTGTTTGATGCTGTATTCAATTTTTTTAAGGAAAAAAAAATTGGCCTTGTCATTTATAGAATTTAAAGGGTTAAGTACGACATGAAAAAATGATAAGATGGATAGAAAAGAGGGCTAGCCCTTTTTGATGCTCTGCCATGCCCCAATCCACTAGTACAAAATTTGACCAAAACGGCTTCCCTTTTCATGTATCTTCGAAAAAAGACTTTGCTCTGGATTCTGGATATTTCAATTTTGGGTAGCCCAATTCCCTTCCCTTCCCCAAAGAGTGCAGGAATCTGAATGTTCCCTTAAAAAAAAAAAAAAAAAAAAACTAAAGGATTGATACTTTTGTCATGAAACAACTTTGAAGAAAATATCTGAAGAATCCAAGTTTTGAAGGTTTATTTGAGGAATAAATAGTTAAGCTTTCATTATGAAATCCACCATCCTAACAAGAAGAAAGGGGGGGAGGGGATAGCATGTGCAAGGGTGGGGGGTTGGGTGGACTGTATGCTGGAGTACACTGACCTGAACAAATCAGTGTCATATTCCAAGCAGTTCCTCTCCGCCCCAGCATCACAAGGGTCCTTTTGATGTAGTCTACAGGCTGCGTCAATCACGTATCCAAAGACAATTGGTGCAGGAATGAAGGCCAAAATACGAACAATGAGCTGGTTGATGCCCAGAGCAAATGATCCTTGGCTCTCTGGAACACATCTGAATGGGATGAAAAATACATCTCAAACTCATGTCACATGACTGAACTTCTTAAAATAGAACAATTCATTTGTGACATTAATAAAAAGGCATTGAGAAAATGGATCTTCATTTACTTCATAATTCAGTCTCAAGAATGCAACATAATTAGAGTTTAAACCAAAGAAAATCATATTTGAAATTTATGCCACTTGAAGAAATTTGAAAAATAAAAAAAAATTGCATTCTTATTTTTTTTGTCTCAGAGAATGTAGTGTATTCTGAATGGTCAAATGATTGACTGCCTGACTGAACTGATTGATTGATTGATTGATTGGGATTGATTGATTGATTGGGATTGATTGATTGATTGGGATTGATTGATTGATTGGGATTGATTGATGGACTTACTGATAGGATGAATAACTGATTGATCAATTGACTGACTGAATATAAAGAGGGTAATAAGTTTCAGGTTGTGTGTGGTTTATATATAGAAAGATATAAAATAATATATATCAAGTAATTTTTGATCCATTTTACTCTCCCAAATTCAAAGTAAGCAGTACTTTCGAGTAATATTCTGTACATTACGCCGTCTAGCTTATCATTTTTATAATACCGGCCCTTATCAGAGAACCAATATTTAGCAGTCAGCCTGTATTGACCATTCACTTGCCGTTCCCTCTGGGTGACTGCTTAAGACAGGTTTGACTGTAACCTTGTTCTTTGAAAACCACGAATTTTACCTGAGAGTTGCTGTAGTTGCTGGAATGTTGTTTGAAAATGTGAAGACCATGAGACCAAAGAGGCAGAAAAGGAAAGGAAAAAGATTATTGCATTCCGGCTCACATCCACTGCCTTCAATTCCCTCATTTGATTGTGTCACAAAACAACTACAGTTTTGATATCCCTGTGAGTTTAGAAAAGATCATCACCACCACTCAGTGTTGCAATAATTTTTCTTTTCATCATCATTATCATTATCATCATCATCATCATCATCATCATCATCATCATCATTGATGGGATCATTAAAATCTAATCTAGTACAACTGGCCAGGAGAGTTCATTAGGAAACTGGGATTGGAAAATTATCCAGCTACTATATGCAACAATCACCAGTTAAAATACATATATCTTATTAGACGTTTTGTTGTGCAGTATCCCTGAGTATTTTTACGAGTTGTGCTGTGTTTTGACGAGGCCGTAGGGCAAGTCAAAATACAAATGACGAGTAAAAATATTCAGCGAGACTACACAACAAAATGTCTAATAAGTTATTTATTATCCAACACACCAAACTGTTATTTCAGTGCGGGCGAATTTTGCAGATATTTATTTACAGGGAGTGCGTGACAGAAGTATGTGTAGCAGAACGGAATTGGTGCGTTGTTGTGTCGGTGTTTCTATTTTCTTCATTAAACGAAGAAATTTTTTATAGTCATCAAGCTGTTTTTCTTCGTTCAATTCATCTAATGAACTTGGACCTATATTTGCCAGCCATTCTGACTCTTCGTTGTCGGAAATACGATTCAAATTGTCCACCACTTTTTTTTTTTTTCGTAACTACAATCCAATTCTTGGCTTGCGCAATGCGAGAAAACCTGTTTAACTGGTACTACTGTAACAATAGACAAATACAAATACCACGTGATATTTGTACTCGTCTATGGCATTATTTGTACTTGTCTATGGCATTATTTGTACTCGTCTAGGTGTAGTTGGATAATACACTGTGGTTATTGAAAGTTATTTTATTACCAAATTAAACATTTGACCACTAAGAGTGACCAACATGTAATTTCTCCTTACAATATCACCCCTGAATCACACAACAAAGTCATGAGAATAAAGGAAATGATCACCAACTAAACAAGTTCTTCATTGTTAAACAAATTCTCCTTGTCTACACCCAATGAAATGTATAGAGAACAGTATGGAGAATATGCAAGCTGATGTAAGAGTATAAAAGGTTAAGAAGTGTTTTTTTTTTAATTGAAGTCTTTCCCCTCTATTTGAATTCCAGAGCTATAATAAATATCCTAATAACCTCAGTTTCTTTGTCTGTACTTCAAGTTACTGGTACTAAATCTCTTCTTTTTTTTTTTTCCACTTAGATGTACGCACTCTACACTTAAATGCACCTAAAACCCCAGAGGATGAAACTCTTTCCATATCTTGCAGTATGCACCTCAAACTCATATGTACTCTCTTGCCACTTCAATTCATTATGAAACCCCTGCACAACACTTACTTTGTTGCCTAATCTGTCATCTGCCATGCAGCCAGCGTAACAAGGAGAGTAAAATGTTAACTGATCTTGTTTGGAGCAAACAGGTGAAAAGTACTTTACGTCACAGTTACATGCTGCATTACAGGAAGAAGTAATGTTGGCAAGTGATGACCTAGGACTGACGCATAAGTAAATGTTAAAAACACATTTCACGATAAACCATATTAAGTCAAATGAATAAAGAGGGCAAGTTTTTAAATAAACTGTGGTGCTACTTTGGTGGGAGTAACAAGGTAATTTTTGTTTTATCGACTGAGTTGATGATGTAAAATGGCTACTGTTAAGAGTTTCAAAGCGGACTTTTTGACTGTTGGCCCTTTCTTGCTCACTGTGACTGAGAGCTATCACTCAAAACATCAACTTTGAACTCTTTATGGGGTAGTTACAAAAATGAAGACCCCGAAAACAAAAACCCATTACGAAAACCAAGACCCCCTACGAAAACGAAGACCCATTATGAAAACGAAGACCCATTACAGAAAAAAATAAAAACAATAAAAACAATAAAGCAATACAGAAACAAGACAACTGAATTCTTTGCTGGCGAAAACCACAGGGAGTAATAGTGTTTTAGTAATGTGTCTTTGTGTTCGTGATGGGTCTTTGTTTTTGTTGGGGGGTCTTCATTTTTGTAATGGGTCTTTGTTTGTGTGATAGGTCTTTGTTTTCATAATGGGGTATTGTTTTTCGTAGGGGGTCTTTGTTTTCATAGGGGGCCTTCGTTCTTGTAATGGGTTTTCATTTTTGTAGGGGGTCTTAGGTCTTTGTTTTCGGGGTCTTCATTTTCGCAACTACCTGTTTTCACACCATTACAACTGCCAAGTTATCAATACCTGTTTATGTAGGGATCTGTTACACCAACAAATATTCTGTTAGGACAGCCAAAGAACATGCCTGCAGCCCACAGTGTTGCTAAGCAGGCAATAATAAAACAAGCTCTGATGGTCTTGTCACAAGTCCATTTCATTCTCTTTATGAGATAACCCCCAAATAGCATGCCTCCACACCCTCCTGGAACCACGACTAGGCCAGTGTATGTGCTTGCCAGGCCAGCTGGGATACGAAACTGTGCCTCAACAAATTTTGGTAAAAATGTAGAGAAACCTCCCACAGCAAAACCCTCAAATGCTGAGGCAAGAGAAAGAAATACAAAAGGCTTGTTTGTAAGAAGTGTCTTCAGCGAAGGTATTAACTGCTTCAATGTATGTGGCATGTTGCCATCCTCCACAGTGTCCGAATATCTCTGTTTTTCAGCTCGGATTTCTGGTGTTCCTGGAAGCTCTTTTGGAAATGCAAGCAAAGGAAGACTGACCATAATGGACAGTGAGCCACCTAGTATGTACCCCAGCCACCATGCACCAATAAAGTTTGAATCCTCTGGGGTAAGACTTACACCCTCTGGCTGAAATAAAAGAAGTATGAATAGCATTAAACCTTACTATTCCCTTACTTTTCCTTAGATGCACACAAGGAGAATTTTTTAAACTACCAAGAGCTTCTTTAGTTGGTGATCATTTCCTGTATTCTTGTGACTTTAATGTGTGATTTAAGGGTGATATTGTAAGGAGAAGTTAGATGCTGGTCACTGTTAGGATCAAAGGGTTCATTTTAAGAGAGGTGATATTTCTATAGTCAATGTTTTCATAATATAATCCTGATAATTCTGATCATAAATACAAGCTTGCAGGAACATTAACACTCTCTAGAGAGAGCCCTATCTATGTGGCAGATTACCTGTGCTGTTCTTGCCTGAAGCCTGGAAGTTCCCATCCTCCATCCCTGTAGCATGAACAAACCAAGGTTTTTGTTACCCCCCTCCCTGGGAAGGAAAGTAGTCCATTGCAGGCTAAACCCACCCCTCCCCTACCTTTCATCATGTTCCCTTTCAGATTACTTGCTCTCATTAAATTCCTGGGGAGAAGGTGGTGTTTTGCCCAATGACCCGCACTACATAGCTGAGCCCATTTGATCTGTAGATCATCCAAATTACTCCATAATCAAATCGGAATTAGGTGAAGAATTTACAGATTTCTAGGAAGGAATGAGGTTTAGAATTCATGGGTCACGCTGCACATGTCCATTTTGGAGGTGTGCTCTCCCTAGTTTTTCCTTGGTTCCTTTCCTTGGGGAAACTGTTACTTATCTACATAGAAATTCTGATTCAAACTCTATAAGAAGGTATTATTATTGTAGTAATACCTGCTCTATATCGACATATATCCTGAGAAATTCTCCTCCAAGCAGGAAACCAACAGCAGGACCAAATGTTGCCACAGCGTACATAATTCCAAGAAACAATCCCGACGTGGTGCGGCGGACATTTTCATCGATGAATGCAGTCCCCAAAATATACACAGGGGTTGCTCCGATCCCGATTAAAAACTCCGCCAGCACAAAGACAAATATGTGATACCAGACAGAGCTTCTGCATATCAAATTTGACGGAAGGCTATCCATGGAACAAAGGTTTGTTGCACTAGAACCTGGCTCGTATCGGCCAACGAGAACATGTGGAAGGGCAAATAAAAAGCATCCTATTCCTAGAATGAAAGCTCCAGTGCCGAGCCACTTTGGTTTGTGGTGATGGCCGTAGTAGCTTACTAGAATGGCCATAATTGCAGCAGAAATGTCGTAACAACTGACAATAACTCCAATTTCGTTCGTCTTTAACGAAAAACGTCTTTCCAGGGAGGAAATCACAACTCCTTGAAACCCCGACACGATCATCCCTTGCGCTAGGACAAACCAACATTGGAAAAGCAGAAACCATTTAGCCTTGGCAAAACGCTGAAGAAAGCTTGGTCTCCAGGAAACTAATCCGCATGTAGGGCTTTCTGCATCGCCTTCATTTTCGAACCTTTGATGTAAACTTCCGTCGACTGTGGTTTCTTCTCCCATGATTACTAACTCTTCCAAGTTAAGGTACGTACGCTTTTGCAAATCAGGATCCTCCTTGACACAAGTTTTCAACACCCCTGATTACTCTCTCTGTAAACATGTCAATTGTTTCTAACGAAAAAACAACACAGAAAGTATCTGCAATTGACAATCTTATGCAGATCACATGTGCATTTTTACGTTATTTAAATCAGCGAGATACATCTGAGATATTTCGTAAATAATTTTGAGAGACAAGTGTGTTTTGTTTACGTAGATTTGCTAGCGGCGACATGGCAAGACAACAGGACGACAACCAATGCAAAATAAGCTTTTAATTAAAAAATGCCAGCTCAATATATGGAATCTAATTAGTTTTACGACTTTTAGTCAGAACCGGTTACAAGAACGTTTTAATCAGTTTGGAGAAACGGTCCACGCAACAGTGTAATTTACAAGAAATTCGAATGAAATTTACTTGGAACTAGGAGGGTTTAGTTTAGTCACCTTTCAACAACAGATTATTACAAACAATAACTTCGTTACGAGTCAAATAAAAGATACAAACCTACACAAAACAATGTTTGATTACAGCTCGAAACCTTGACACAGGCTATTCGTACCGGCGAGTTTAACACGCAACAAACCAACTGACTTCACCAACTTCCAACTGAAAACTTGTGCGCCCACAGTTTTCGTGCAGTTCAAAGTAACCTCTAGTCAACCAATCATGCAACGCCTTGGACAAGATAATAAAAGATGATTTCTACTTTATCGATGGAAGTAAACCCTGTTTCTTCCAATACAATATAACGAGAGAAAGTTAATCGTCCACCCACGAACGTTCAATTAGCGTTTGAGCACATCTCAGTTAGGGTTTAAAGTGTGATCATACAAGCGTGACATGACTGGACGCTTTTTTGCTTTTACGTGACATTTCCATATTATGCTTTGCACTATTCACCTTAAGCTAGGACGTCATTCAAATAAAGCTAATGTAATCCTTCTTCGTTAACTGAAGGAGTGTTTCCCAAAATAGTAAAAAATAGCAAGATGTCAAAATAGCTCTACCGGGAAAGCTAAATGGAGGCGGGGCGCGGGCGGGGTAAGGTTAACTCCAAGTTGACATGAAATTTTTTTTTTGAAATATTTGGCTCCATTCGCCTAATAACTTAAGAATAGGGAACATTTAGGGCTGGCGTAAAAAACCAAATAAGGTATGAAAAAAATCTCTGGAAAATCGCTCGAGACAAAATGTAAGATTTGTGCGTCTCAATAATAGAAAAAAAAATGTTACGCTTTTTCAGTTTCAGCAGGCTCCGCATGGCTTGTTTATTTCTCGGATAACGGGGACACTTGTCTTTCGAATCAATCTTTGGAAAATGAAATTTTCAATTTTGAGCGAGAAGTGTGCCTTTAATTTTAGAGTCAGCTGCAATTTTTCGAGTCTCATCTTTAATCTCTTATTAATGTATTAAGAAAAACGAGCTACTATCAGAGATATCAAAAAAAAAAAAAAAAATTGGAATTATCAGCAAGATTTTAGAAATAACTTGATACCTCCATTTATATTTATGTTATTTGATTTGCAAGTCTTTATTTTTTCAGATGCCTTATCAAAAAAATATCTATATATAATAATTTGGATATATCAACAAAGTTGAAATGGTAAATTGGCCACCGTAATGATTACAAAAGCTGACGTTTCGGAGCGTTAGCCCTTCGTCGTTAGCCCTTCGCTCCGACGAAGGGCTAACGCTCGAAACGTCAGCTTTTGTAATCGTTACGGTGGCCAATTTACCATTTCAACTTTGTTGATATATCCAAATTATTTCGTTACTCCCACCTACGCAGCCCCAAACAGTTTCTTTCGAAACTATCAGCCTTTATTCATCTATATACAATAGTTCTGAGAAACGCAATGAACAAAATACCTCATGACTGCATCGGTGAACCTTTCGAGGAAAGCTTCAACAAAACATCTCTTACTCACCACCTAACTGTTTTATAAATCACATCCGCATCGTATCAACGACTGTTTTTTCCTCTAGCGATTTCTCTGGCCTAAAAATTCAGCTTGATAGATTCTCGGAGGTGAACGTGTTTTCAACAATTTGCACATTTTGCGTGAATAAAGCAGCTCATTATAAGCAGGGAAGCTTCTACAAAAAACTGTGGAGCTGCGCACTGGTTGGGGGTGTTACAAGATAATTTGATCTCATCACCTGAATTGATTAGGTACATTGTAGTTAACTTGACACATTAATGACAGACAACTACGTTGTCAACAATTCTTTACACTTTGTCTAAATCGACGTTTGATGCTCAGAAGAGTGGACAGGTGAAGAATTTAGCGCAGACTACAGGAAATGACACTTAAATCAATTCCCAGAATCACAAGCGGAACCGGACGTTCGCTTGAAGGGTGCGGTCGAAAAGTTTAGCTTACACTTCCTTCACGTCATTTTTATCCGCTTCGCCTTTACAAATGCGCGTTCAAAGGAGCTCAATCTATTCCTTTCATTTTTTGCGCCTTATGGAGGATAATGGCAAAGTTAACGTTTAATTTAGACGTTATATCCTTGTTGTCCGCAGACAGGCCCCCACATCATGAGACGCGGGCGCCCTAGCGTGAATCAGGTTGATCCTCGCTCGATCTCTCGCGTGCCAAGGTTCACGCTTGCTTCTCGAAGCGCCTACTCCACCTGGTAACCTGAAGCACGGGACGGAACCCGTGCGTGCCAACATCTATTTAAGTTGATCCCAGGCTCTTAGTGAAAACAACTGACTGAAAGAGCTAGGGCACTAATGCTAAGCCCTTAATAGAATTATCCCCAATTTAATTTTTAGAACG